>NW_012101310.1:1560662-1597625 GCF_000951045.1 Mandrillus leucophaeus | reverse complement strand
CTCCTGACCTCGTGATCCGCCCGCCTCGGCCTCCCAAAGTGCAGAGATTACAGGCGTGAGCCACCGCGCCCGGCCTCTTTCACTGTTGTTCTTGTGTGTGTGTGTGTGTGTTTTTAACAATGAAAATGCCAGTAAATGACGCAAGGTGCGTCCTCTTTCTTGGCTGGCTCCAGGCCAGCCAGACACCAAAAAGGAAACCCAGCTGTCTTTTCCAGCCAGAGTGGTCCGGGAAGGAGGACGGGACAGGGAGGCCAGTAGAGGGAGGCTTGGACGTGTAGAGATGGCGGGTGTGACTCACAGCCTGCCCCGTTGGTGGGTTGGTCGAGATTTGCCTTTAGAGTGATGGGATCACTTCTCCAAAGCCCGCTCTCCTGGCACCCCTCCACAGGGAGCATCTTGTCCTCTCTGCTGCTGATGGGGGCTGTCCTGCAGAAGGGGGGCTCACAGGAGGTGCCTCCAGTCCGTGGCTTAGAGGCCTGGGTTTAACAGGCTCCGATCTTTACCCTACAAGCGTATCAAGAGCCTCTCTCCATCCAGCGCTGCACTGTGTGCTGGGTCCCTAAAGGGGGCTGAGAAAGGTGGGGAGATGGATGGAGAAGGTCAGATATAGAGACGAGAATGGGTAGCATGGCCAAGGCTAGACCGAGTGTGTTGACAACATTCCCCCTCTGCCCCACCCCCAGGGTGCTGAGGTAGTATCTCCTAAGGTGGAATCCTTGGGATCCCACATCTATCCATGCTCCATGAAGGAGGATGAAGACGGACAGGCACATGAGCATTCTGAAGACTGCAGGAAGGCCTGAAATGAAGAAACCTATTTCACTCAAGTGCTTTCAGTGCTTTGTTTGTTTGCAACATACCACATATGTCTTAAGCCTTCCTCCCTCTATTGGGTGATTTTGCCTACCAGGGGACGTTCGGCAATGTCTGGAGATATTTTTGACTGTCAGCACTGTGGGGAGGTGCTACAGGCGTTTAGTGGGTAGAGGCCAGGGATGCTGCTGAACATCCCATGATGCACAGGAAAGTCTTCACCACAGCGAATCACCCAGCCCTAAATGTTTGGAGAAGCTCTGTTGTAGAGTGACCCAGAGCATCAGTTCAGCACTGCTCAAGGGTTCCCAGACCACGGCCCATTGAAGCAAGCAGCAGTAGCTCCCTACATCAAAGAATCCTGTGTCATTGATTCTAAGACATATGTTTTCCCCTGACATATTAATATCTTGGAAGTCAGATGCATCTTACAATCAATAGTATATACTAGTTTATTAGAGACATGGTCTTGCTCTGTTACTCAGGCTGGAATACAGTATCATGGTCATAGCTCACTGCAGCCTCCTCCTCCAGGGCTCCAGCAGTCCTCCTGTTTCAGCCTCCCAAGTAGCTGGAACTACAGGCATGTGCCACCACACCCAGCTAATTTTCTTATTTTAGTATTTTTTTTTTTATAGAGACAGTGTTTTGCCATATTGCTCAGACTGGTTTTGAACTCCTGAGCTCAAATGATCCTCCCAGAATTACCCAGATTACAGACATGAGCCACTGCTGGCCTCAATCACTGGCATCCTAGATTTGTAAAATTACAATTTGTTAAACTGGGGCCTTGAGCATGTTTCTCCTTGCCAGGCCTCATTTGCCCCATTCATAAACTTGAGGGCCTGGAGGGAGATCAAATGAGGCCCCACCCCTCCATGCATGCTTTTGGATTCTTTTGTTTGTTTGAGGTAGGGTCTTGCTCTGTTGCCCAGGCTGGAGTGCAGTGGTGTGATCTTGGCTCACTGCAGTCTTGACCTCCTGGGCTCAAGTGATCATCCTACCTCAGCCTCCCGATTAGCTGGGACTATAGGCACATGCCACCTTGCCCAGCTAATTTTTAAAGGATTTTTCATAGAGACAAGGTCTCACTATATTGCCCAGGCTGGTTTCAAACTCCCAGACTCAAGTGATACTCCAGCCTCAGCCTCCCAAAGTGCTGGGATTATAGGCATGAGCCACCATACCCAGCTGGCTTTACTTTTGTGTTGTAGTTTTGTGAACTTCTAGAGAGAGTTTGAAGGGCCACCTACAGACAGAGCTGGTTCATTCTTATTCGTGCAGGTTTATTGGATGCTGCTAAGCACAGGCAGCCAGGTTGCCAGCTGGGAAGAAAGTTCTAGAAACATGCCCAGAGTCCTCCCCCAAAGCCCCCCCCTCCACCTCCGTACAAATTAGACTCCAGTCTTTGAATATTGGGTGCTACTAAGGATCAGCCCTGGTCTGGGGACTTTGCTTGCATTCCATCCTTTAATATCACCAGAGTTATGGGAGCTGTGTTTATTCAGTAGCTTTGCTAGAGGCGTTTAATGCCAGGCTTTCTGGGTGAGACCCGCCTGAGTAAGAAGTAAAGTTTAAACCAAAACAGAACACCTAAGACGCCATTCAGTAACTGCTGCAAATATTAAAAATCCTCTTTGGGCTGGGCTTAACGTGCAGTGTGGAAATACTGATTTGTAGAGAGGAACAGTAACAGGCAAAGGGAAAGAAAATGAGTGAAAAGGGAGATGCTGGGAGTGCTCATGTATGAGTCACTGGGTAGAATGAAGACAGTACAGGGCAGTGTTGTCCAATAGAACCCTCTGTGACAGTATAAGCATTCTTTCTCTACGCCTTCCAATATGGTAGCCACTAGCCACGTGTGGCTATTGAGTACTTGAAATGTGATTGGTATGCGCAAGGAGCTGAATTTTTCATGTACTTTAATAACTTTTTAAAATTTGGGGAACAGTTTTTAAAGCTATAAAGCTATAAAGACAGTAAGTTCCCTTGCCTTCTTGACTTAATTCCCCCGGTTGACATCTTACATAACCACAGTACATCTGTCAAAACCGTGAAATTGACATCGTGCATTACAAGTAACTGAATGTTAGACTTTATTAAGATGTCATGAGTTCTCCCATTCATATCCTTTTTCTGTTCTCGGATCCAGTCCTGGAAATCATATTGCATTTAGATTTTATTTAAATTTGATTTGTTTACATTCAAATAGGCACCTGTGGCTTTTGTGTCAACAGTGCACATGTGGAAAGTGAATTCCTTTCTGAGCGTCTGGGCCTGAGATGGGCATTGAACTTACATGTTTTTCTTAAGGATAAAAGAAATCTATTATTTACTGAGGTTGTCCTGGCGGGCGGTTGCGGGAGTGTTTCAGGAAACATGGGTTCAGGATCTGGCTTTGCTCAGCCTTGGGGCGCCAGCCCACTGAGAGATCATCCTTAGGCCTCCAGTAGCCTCAGGGAACCCAGATTAAAGGGGAGAGAACAAGTGCCTTTGCAGAGGCTGAAGGGCAAGGAGGACCTTCCTTTGAGCCTGAGGAGCCGGCCAGGGGTATGGTTAGGGAGACAGCTGTGCTTCCTCTGAGCAGGGGCTCTCTGAGGAGGGGGCTCTGGAACCGAGAGCCTCACCCTCGCCCACACCTTCTTCTCCAGATCGGGAAGCCTGGACCAGCTCTCCTCTCCCCTGCAGGAGCAAAGGAAGACCCTCGCTTCTTGCAGAATTAGCCAGTCTCAGGTTCAAAGCAGCTTCCCCAGCGCTCTGACTTAGACCTCACCACCGACTCCAGGAAAGGCCGCAACACCCTCTGTTGGAAGAAGTGCATGTTCCCCTAGAACCAGTGTCCTTGCTGGCTGAGGTTCCTGGGACATTACAAAGGCCTGTTTAACCTCTGATGTCCTGGAAAGCAGCCATAGAACTGTTCACAACCGTGTGGGACAATCTTTTATCAGTTCTGTCTTTGGGAACGCAGTTGACATTTTAGACAACCAGGAGAGACAGGACCAGGTGGCCAGAGAGAAATTTCTAGGACAGAAATGTATTTATATAAAACTTCTCCCCTAAATGGACAGGGGTAGACGGTGGATCCTCCTGAGAAGGCGAGCGTGGTGACCAAGGAAACTGCGAGGCCTTCCAGGGCGTGGTGGGAGGGAGGAGGCTGTAGTTGTGCCCTGTGTCATCAGACTGGATGAGCACAGAACTGCCCCACTTCAAACCTTGCATTCTATGGCCATGGCTATGTGTCCCAAAGTGGATTTCACGGTAGCCCTGCTGTATTTCCCTAAATGGGTTCTGTGTCTGTGTGCATGGAGGCATGTTGCATTCTGTTGCCTTCTTTGAGATTTCAAGCGCATGTCAGCATATTCTGCAAGGCCTGCTGTAAATAAACTCAATCGGAATAATGGGGTGTTTGTCCTAAATTCTTTGGACTGTAACACTGACCCATTACTATCACCGCATAACACAGTACACATCCTGGCAGAATTCCTGTCCCGTTTAACACACCTGGGGAATTATTAGGCTGTACCATGTTTAATATGTGATAGATGGGGAAAGAGGACGGGTGGAAGGAAGGAAAAGGGAGGGGGTGAGAAAGAAGGAGGGAAGGAGGACTGGTGGAAGGAAGGGAAGAAGGAAGAAAGGAAGGAGGAGGGGAAGGGAGGGAGGGAAGAAGAGAGGGGAAGAGAAAAAGAGGGAAGCGAGGATTTCAAGAACCAGGGCTTCAGCACTCCTAGGTTCCTTAACTTTGTTTTTTGTTTGTTTTGGAGACAGAGTTTCACACTTGTTGCCCAGGCTGGAGTGCAATGCCACCATCTCGGCTCACTGCAACCTCCGCCTCCCAGATTCAAGCAATTCTCCTGCCTCAGCCTCCCAAGTAGCTGGGATTACAGGCATGCGCCACCACCCCTGGCTAATTTTTGTATTTTAGTAGAGATGGGGTTTCACCATGTTGGTCAGGCTGGTCTCGAACTCCTGACCTCAAGTGAGCCGCCCTCCTCAGCCTCCCAAAGTGCTGGGATTACAGGCGTGAGCCACCGCGCCTGGCCACCAGGTTCCTTACCTTGATGAATGAAATTACTATATTTATTCCAGAGACAGGAGAAATTAGGCCAGACCTACAGGAGGTTTAATAAGAGAGTGTTCATGGCTGATTGTCTTACGTTCTTTCGGGTTCCTGGGGGAACAGGAACCTGGAGAGTAGGGCTCTGACTTTTTCCATCAGGGATCGATGCTGAGATACGGAAGCCGAGCTGCTGGCGGGGGTGAGCCCTGGGTGGCGAAGCTGCTGGCACTTCTTTGTTGCTTGGTCTTTCTTGATAACGTTTCATATTCTCCTTTCTTCTCTGTTTACTTCTCCCTACCCAGACCTCCCTCTCTTCTTTTCTACCCAAATATCTGTCCCTTCCTCTCATTAGACACCTCCTAAGCCCTCTCAAGTTGCTTAACTGCCCATAAGGCACATGAAGTGTGTGGGTGCCTGTGTGTACTATTTGTAGTTGAAGCTGCTAAGGTTACTAACTAGATAGAGCTTTTAGTTCCCTTTTTAAAAATCCTAAAAACAGCTGAATGTGACATTTGCCTTTTTTTTTTTTTTCCTTGTATCTCCAGACTGAATTATGTTCCCTTTATGAGCGATCCTTGACCAGTTTCATTTTTCCTCCCCGGGAGGCTGGAGGCCCCGCAAGCACCCACTTCTAGCCTCATTTGTTCTGCGGCTGACCCTGGGTGAGCCGGGAGCCCCGAGGACAGGGAATGGCAATGAGGAATGCCGTGGGTGAAGGTTGTCGGGATCTTGTGGGTTGTAACTGTCTAGATCTCCACTGAGACGTGTTCTGAATGTGCCCTGGAGAGTGGTACGCAGCCAGACAGGGTGTCGGAGGAGAGCTGCTGCGTGGGAAGAAAGGGTCAAATGGAAAATTATGTTTTCTTTCCTAGTAATTGTTTTGACATGAGCAGTAATTAGCTATCAGCTGACAGACCAGAACCGAAGTAAGAACAAGGGATTGGATTAGGGGCGAAACGTCTCCCCTTTATACAGCTCCTGGTGGCTGCATGTGTGGGGAAACACTGGGGCAGAGGAGAGGCAGGACTGGGCCTGCATTTGGAGGGTCTAGGGAGGGAGGGAGTGAGTCCGGGTCTCCTCAGGAGCTGGGACAACCTTGGTTCATGGGGACTCAGCGTTTATCAAAGATATTTATTACCCACTCAGGTAAAAACTTGTGCATTTCATTTTCGACAGCAGACTAAACGTGGTTCCCTTGTGTATTGTTTGATTTTAAGATCAAGGTCATGTTGGCTTTGTAAAATAGACCTAGAAGACTGCCACACATTTCTACGCCTGGGTATTTCTTTCTTGAGTGTGTGAATGAATTTGCCCATCAAACCGTCTGGGTCCAATGCCTTTTGGGGGGAGGCCATTTTTCAAAGGTTTTACTTCTTTTTGGCATCTCTTGAAACCCTTTTGATGATTTGAACCTCATGGGAGGCTTGGTGTTGAAGATATAGAATTCTAAGTCATAGGTTCTTGCATTTAAAAAGTTTCTACTGTAAGTACAGCACGGTGGCTCACGCCTGTAATCCCAGCACTTTGGGAGGCTGAGGCTGGCGGATCACTTGAGGTCAGGAGTTCGAGACCAGCCTGGTCAACACAATGAAACCCCGTCTCCACTAAAAATACAAACATTAGCTGGGCATGGTGGCGGGCGTCTGTAATCCCAGCTACTCGGGAGGCTGAGGCAGGAGAATCACTTGAACCTGGGAGGCGGAGGTCACAGTGAGCCGAGATCACGCCATTACACTCCAGCCTGGGCAATGAAGCAAGACTCTGTCTCAAAAAAAAAGACAAAGTTTCTACTATATTTGTTGTGTCATTGTTTTCTTTCTAATCCCTAATTCTGAGCGTTTGTATTCTCTTTCCCTCTCAAATTACCCTGGCTTATCTGCTTTTTTTATTGTTGTGATACACACACACTGAACCAGTCATGGTTTGCTAATGGTCTCCTGTTTCCTGACTCAGTAATTTCTGTTGCCACTTTTCTATTCCTTTCTCCTGTTTTCTTTTGGCGTATTTTATTGGCCTTTAAACTTTTTCCCTAAAATCTTAAGTTGAATGTTTAGTCCATTTATTTTTGTTGCTTTGGGTTTGGTAATGAAAAAATTAAGGCTGTGGATTTTCCTCCAAGTATAATTCAGACTTTATCCCATTTGTTTTGATATATTCTTCTTTATTATTTTCTAAATATTGTGTAATTACAGTTTTAAATTCCTTTTTGATCTGGCATTATTTAAGAGGGCAGTTTCTTACATTTCCAAGTGTTTAGGAGTTGGGGGGATGGGAATCTTGTATATTTATTCTTTCATTATTATTATCTACTTTTATTGCTTTCCTGGTCGAAGAATGTGGCCTGTGTTTTTTCTGCCTTTTGCCATTTATTGACAGTTTATTTGTGGCTTAAATATGACCACGTTTTTAAATGTTCCAGGGCTTCCTGGCAGAAGATACTGCCTTTGTTTGTAGGATATGATGTTTACTACATCTATTTCAATCAGCCCTTTAAATTAAATTATTTGGGTCTTCTTTATCCTCCTTGCTTCTGTCTGTAAATCAGTCCTAAACTGAAAGCACTGTTCTGAGGTTTTCTTCTGTTGTCTTTAGGTCTTTCGGCATCTGTGTTTTATCCATTTCAGTTCTATGCTATTTGATAAAATTTGTTGGCTCTCATGCCCTCATTGTGGGGTGTATTTATCATCAGGCTCATGTCCTTCCTGGCATAGCTTGATGCCAGTTGGAGTGGATTCTCCTTCACCCCTTCAGCATTCTCCCTGTTGCTGTTGGAATCCTGGCCTCTCCTCTTAAGCTGCCTTCATAGCGGGTGGATGGTGTCTGCACTTGGCCAGCTGCTGCAGGGGTGTGGGTGTGGTCCAGGCTTGTAGCTGGCCCTGCAGGGTGGATTTGTTTGTTTCTTGTTGCTTCCCCAAGCTTCCACTGTACTAGGGGCCTGCTGTGGGTCAGCTTTCTATTTCCTTGGGATGTGTGCAACTACCTTATTCTGGAGTGGAGGGCAAACACTGTAGCTCAGGGAGAAGCCTGGCTGCCCACAGGCACTCGGCTGCAGGTGGCCCCGCTTGGCCCCTGGAGTTTTCACTGCAGGTGCTGGAGAATGGGGCACCGCCTGAGCAGGAGACGGATTCTCCGTGGAACAGGCTTCGTCATCCCATTGCCCAGCGCTTGCCTTCAGCCTTTGTCGCTCCAGATGAGTAGGTGTTGGTGGTAACTTTCAGCCATATTCTCCTGTGCTTCCTGCCACGCTATAGAGTTTTCTCTAGAAGAGTCGTGAGTTGGACATCAGTGTATAGATCTTCCTCCAGTCTGACCCGCATTGTGTATACATGTTGGCAATTACTAGAAGCTTGGGTCACGGGGATGGTGCATTGTTCTGGTCTCTAGAGATCAGGCAGGCTTGTGGTTCCTGAGGACTCAATTCAGGAACGAAAGCAATGACCTTCCCCTTCTGCATGCCTCTGCTCCCCCACTTTCTTGAGACAGGGTGTCACACTCTGAAGTGTGGGCTGGAGTGTAGTGGCACAATCACAGTTCACTGCAGCTTCCACCTCCCAGGCTCGAGCTATTCTCCTACCTCAGCCTCCCAAGTTACTAGAACTATAGACACGAGCCACCACACCCAGCTAATTAAAAAATAATAATTATTTTGTAGAGATGAGATCTCACTGTGTTGTCCAGGCTGATCTTAAACTCCTGGGCTCAAGCAATCCTCCCTCTGCCTCCCAAAGTGCTGGGATGACAGGTGTGAGCCACTGCCCCTGGCCATCCCTCCCTTTTAAATTTTTTTTAAAATTTTTTCTATTGTTAAAAATAGAGATAGGGTCTCACTACATTGCCCAGGCTGGTTTGGAACTCCTGGACTCAAGCAATCCTCCCGCCTCCACCTTACAAAGTACTGGGATTACAGGCGTGAGCTACTGCACCCTGCCTTTCATCCTTGCCTTTTTAAAACGAAGTGCTTTATGACTACTTATAACTTTTGCAATTATCCTTTGTTGGATTCTCACATCAACACAGTAGGTCAGGAGACTAGGTAGAATTACCCCATTTTACAGGTACAGAAGCTGAGGGTCACAGAGGAGAAGCTGCTCATCTAAGCTTATGTAGTTATATTCCTACGAGAGCGGTACCACCTGGGAACTGAGATCACGTGGGTTCCAGTGTGACTTCGTGATGTCAGGAGCGTGCGTGCGGCGGCATTGGGGCTTGAAACCATCCATGTTGAGTGTGTCTTTGGCACAGGAATCGGCAGATACTACATATCAGGGCGTCCCCATCCCTTGGAGTGCAAGTGTTGGGAGCATAAGTGAGTGTCCCCCAAGAGACATAAAGTTACAAGGGTAGAATTTTAGAACCTCAGATGATGTTTTTGTTTTGTTTGTTTGTTTGTTTTGAGATGGAGTTTTGCTCTTGTTGCCCAGGCTGGAGTACAATGGCGCCATCTCAGCTCGCTGCAACCTCTGCCTCCTGGGCTCAAGCGATTCTCCTGCCTCAGCCTCTTGAGTAGCTGGGATTACAGGTGTGTACCACCACGCCTGGCTCATTTTTTTGTACTTTCAGTAGAGACGGGGTTTCCCAATGTTGGTCAGGTTGGTCTCAAACTCCTGACCTCAGGTGATCCGCCCACCTCGGCCTCCCAAAGCTCTGGGATTACAGGCATGAGCCACCGTGCCAGGCTGGTCTCGAACTCCTGACCTCAGATGATCCACCTGCCGTGGCCTCACAAAGTTCTGGGATTACAGACATGAGCCCCTGTTCCAAGCCAGGTTATGTATTTTTAATTCTAGAAGAACGGTGACTCAAGAATTAAGTGCATATGACCACCTGACTATTAATTGACAGAGCCTAATTTCACGGTGGCCAATCAATCCAGTCCTCTTTCCAGTACACTCACATTCCGCTGCTCTGAGTTTGAGGGTGGAGAAGTTATT
The DNA here is from genome assembly GCF_000951045.1 of Mandrillus leucophaeus. Classification (NCBI taxonomy): domain Eukaryota; kingdom Metazoa; phylum Chordata; class Mammalia; order Primates; family Cercopithecidae; genus Mandrillus; species Mandrillus leucophaeus. The sequence goes on along the minus strand of NW_012101310.1, from coordinate 1,587,821 downwards.
AAGAAAGATGAGGGAAATTGTCGGAAGGTGGTGGAGATACCCCCGCCCCGACTTTACGGCGGGAGATTGGACCCGTGATTGGCATTTGTAACTACAACTGATGTGGTATTTGTAGCAATGGCAGCCGGACCATAGTGACCTCCCCTCCTGTTAGGCACATTCCTTTTGCTCTTGGGTTAAAGAAGAAACTCAGGCCCCTAAGAATTCGGTAATTTGGGCGCTGAGGATTAGAGAGATAGGCCCATTTCCAGCTCTGCAGATACAGAAAAGATGAGATCCTAAGGGATAGCCTTCCCCACGCAAGACCTCTCAGAGCCAGGGAAGGAGGTGGGAAAAGGGGCTGCAGTGGACGAAAGGCGGGGGTGCCCATCTGTGGCCCACACAGCATCTGAGCCGTGTCTCTGTCCCTGCAGTGAATGGATACCACGCATCAGGGACCCCAGCGCACCCTCCAGAGACTGCCCACATGAGTGTCCGAAAATCCACCGGTGATTCCCAGGTAAGGGGTCCTGTTAAGGGAGGTATAGAACTCGCCGCTTCTGCAGGCCCAGGAAGGCTTCATTACAGACAAGTCCATTATGGGAGTCCAGGTGGCTGCAGCCCAGTTCTGCCCCCACGTAGAAAGTGGTTGTTGTATCTGGGTGGTGTCAGTGTTCCCTGATGGGGAGAGGGTTGGGTGATTGTGTTTTATTGGTTTTCTAGAAGTCGAGGGTGGTTTGGAGGAGGGGCTGACGGGGATAGGGTTGAAACCATTAGGACAGAGAGTTCCATTCTCTGGTCTGGATTCCTGCTACCTAAAGCCTGTGTTTCTCTTTAAGAGTATGGATGTGCCAGAAACAATTTTCATTTTCTCTACCCTACCCCTCCCACAGCCAGATTACCCAGAATGGAATTTAGTAGAATTTGATCATCTCATTTGGTCAACTAGCATAGAGACACCTATGAGATGGAAGGAAATGGGAGTATGTTGTACAATTTCCAAACTTTTCTCAGTCTCCATCCTACTTGATGCTTATGCAAACGTGTGAGTTAGGCGTCAGTAACAACTCAAGGTATGCATGAGGTCACTGAGGCTCCAACCGGTTTTGTGACCTGTGCAGGCTCACAGGATTACTCAGTGGTTAGACTGGACCTTGATGTCAATGCTTACGGCTTTTCTAGTTGCATTAAGCTGTGCCTAAAAAACTGAGGACTAGCCTTATTTAGTCTCCCCATAAATTATCAGGAAGATGTTCTTAATGAAGCTTCCAAACTCCAGTAACCTTTTCCAGGAATTAAAATGCCAGAACCCTGGGGGTGATCATGAAAATGATGACAATAATGGTCATTGATGATGATCATGATGATAATATTGATGATGTTGATGATGACAGTAGCTGCTTGTGCAGTGGATTCTATGTGCCAGTCACTGGAAGAAGGAAATCTATACTTAACATAAGGAAAAATGACTGGAAGAAAAATAAACCGGAATATTGATGATGGTTCTGTCTGCATCTGAGACCATGAGACATTTGGCAACATCTGGAGACCCATTGGCTGTTAGTCTAATCAGCTGAAATGTGACACTCAGCTTTAACATGGACAAGAGTGTTAATCTGGGGGAACATTATTAAGTCGTTCTCTTAGGAGCCTGAGTGTTGGGCTTCGATTCAGCTCAGTGAACTCTGGAAAAGAATTTGGACCTCAGTGTAGGTCAGGACTTCTTATGTTTTGATGGACTTAGAGTGAGCTGGGCCTCTTGTTAAAATGCAGATTCTAATCCAGGAGATCTAGGGTAGGGTGGGGGCTGAGCCAGCCCCGAGGTGATGCTGATACTGTAGGTCTGAGCACCACTCCTGAGCAGGGGACTAGCAGTCAGTAGCACACAGCTGGCCTGTCAGTCCCCTTCTCTCCTCTGCTCACATCGCCCATCATGAATCAACCCTGGCTTTGTATGTTTCCTGCTGAACCCCCAGCTTGCCTTCTCAACACAGATTCTGTTAACTTGTTTGAAGTGAAACTTACTTGTCTCCTGAGTTGAGACTGTTTCGGAAGACATCAGCCTAAATTCGGATGTGGTGCAGCAACAATGACAGAAAATCTAATGCTACCCTCGGCATCATCGGGAAGAATATGAGAAAGAGCTCCCCACCCTCAAAATCATTCTTTCTTCCCTAACAAAACATAATCCCTTCTGAAATACTATGAAGTTGTTACTCATCCATTTTAAAGAATGGACAGTGATATAACTGATATCTCAGAAGCTGATTTGACCGTGTGCATTATAAGTCATCGACACGGGGATTTCTCATCTAGTGTCTGTTCTTGGGGTATCTTGAGGGGTTCTGATTTATGTGCAAGGCTGTTCACTCTAGCATTATTTACAGCACCGTAACACTGGACCCAGCCTAACTGTCCCGCAACAGGGGATGGGTAAAAGGAATTATGGTGCTGGAAGTTAGCCAGTGATATCATGCAGCCATTAGCAAGCATGCTTCTGAAGAAAATGCAATAATTTGGGAAAGTACTCACAACATAATACAGAGTAAAAAAAGTAGGACACACATTGCATGTATAGTCAGTCTTATTTGGCAGAAGGAAATCTATACTTAGGAAGAAGGACTAGAAGAAAAATAAACTGGAAAATGTGTGGTGGCTCTGTCTGCATCTGAGATCGTGGCTATCAATCAGGAGACATTTGACAATGTCTGGAGACATTTGGATTGTCACACCTGGGGAGCGGGTGCTACTGGCAACTAGTGGGCAGACACCAGGGATGATGCTCAGTATCTGCAATGCACGGGACACGATAACAAAGAATCGCTCAGCTTGAAAACGTGAATCGTGCTGAAGTTGAGAAACTTTGGTCTGCGATCATGGGCCATTTTATCTTCTTTACACTTCTCGCTATGTTTCAAATTTCCGAAAATGAACACACTTTCCTTTTATAGAAGATAGATACAATTTTTTATTAAAAAAAAAAAAAAAGCTACGAAGTAGGTACCAGTACGGGGAATTCAGGAGAGGCGAGCTCTAGAGACTCAGACCCAGATAGCTAGTGGCTGCCTCAAGACAGGTGGATTGAGTCAGACTGTTTTTGGACGGTAATCTTGGTTGCTGAGGTATCTTCCAGGTAACAAAAATAAATCATGCAGTACATGGAGAGGGCGAATGTGCATTGTTCACCAGTCCCAGGATTGGGAGGTAGAATGTCATTCTTTTAAGCTGTGAAAGGGTAACGATCGGATATAAAAGCTACTACTTTTTAAAATAATAATAATTTTAAAAAAATAGGAAACAGCGTCTCCCTGTGTTGCCCATGCTGGAATGCACTGGCTGTTCACAGAGGCGATCGTAGCTCACTGTGGCCTCAGCTTGGAACTGCTGAGCTCAAACAATCCTCCCGCCTCAGCCTTTGGAGTAGCTAGGACTGCAGGCGCAGGCCACCGTGCCCAGCTAGCTACTACTTTTTGTCCTGGTTTGTGAACCTGCAGACTGGTTATCCAAAAAGGTGCCAAGAGTTAAACATAGAAAAACGTTGAGAAGGTTCAGTGTTTACAGAGAGCACTTGGCAACAAAGGGTGCTCAGGTATAGACCCCACTCCAACCTGCAGACGAGTAGATTCACCATCCCTGCTGTCAGTTACCACTCATGATAACTACACTTAAACATCAGTAAACGAATAAAGGAGCAAAGGAACACTTGGGATGCGGCGTGTTGGGTGGCATGTTCAGGGTTACCATAATGAAAGCTAGACTGGAAAGCCCCAGATCTCAAAACCCCGTTTGTGATCTCTTTCCGCCCCCTTCTTAGCTGCCCCTCCTTGAGCAAGCTGATCAGGAAGATTAGAATGTTTGGGGAGGTGGAGGCCGGGCGTGGTGGCTCAAGCCTGTAATCCCAGCACTTTGGGAGACCGAGACGGGCAGATCACGAGGTCAGGAGATCGAGACCATCCTGACTAACACGGTGAAACCCCATCTCTACTGAAACAAAATACAAAAAAAAAAAAAAACCACAAAAACTAGACAGGCGTGGTGGCGGGCGCCTGTAGTCCCAGCTACTCGGGAGGCTGAGGCAGGAGAATGGCGTAAACCCGGGAGGCGGAGCTTGCAGTGAGCTGAGATCCCGCCACTGCACTCCGGCCTGGGCGACAGAGCGAGACTCCGTCTCAAAACAAAACAAAACAAAACCAAAACAAAAAAGAATGTTTGGAGAGTGAGGGGTGGGGACAGGGACTTTCCATGGATACCAGTAGCGTGTCCCCACCGTGCTGTGTCATGGGGAGGACTGATAGCGGGTGCCTCACAGTTCCTGAGGGTGCCTGCCCTGCTCCTTCACTCAGCCCTGGGAGACCTGGATGGGTGGGCACAGGTGGTGGTGATCTGGTGCCACCCAGTGGAGGGTTTCAATTCTGCAGCCCTGGGGCAGTCGGCCCAGGTACTGGATAAATGCAGCCCACCTGATTGGGGGGCAGAGGCAAAGGATCAAAGGCCAATTGTCTTATTTATTTATTTTAAGTTCTGGGATACATGTGCAGAACGTGCAGGTTTATTACGTAGGTATATATGCGCCATGGTGGTTTGCTGCACCTGTCACCCTGTCATCTAGGTTTTAAGCCCCGCGTGCAGTAGGTATTTGTCCTAATGCTCTCCCTCCCCTTACCCTCCATGCCCCAATAGGCCCCAGTGTGTGATGTTCCCCCACCAGTATCCACGTGTTCTCATTGTTCAGCTCCCACTTATGAGTGAGAACATGCAGTGTTTGGTTTTCTGTTCCTGTGTTTGCTGAGATTGTTGGCCTCCAGCTTCATCCATGTCCCTGCAAAGGACATGAGCTCATTCTTTTTTATGGCTGCATAGTATTCCATCGTGCATATGTGCCACATTTTCTTTATCCAGTCCATCATTGATGGGCATTTGGGTTGGTTCCAAGTCTTTGCTATTGTAAACAGCGTAGCAGTAAACATGTGTGCATGTGTCTTCATGGTAGATGGTTTATATTCCTTTGGGTATACTCAGTAATAGGATTGCTGGGTCAAATGGTATTTCCGGTTCTACAGCAAAGGCTAATAGGCTTACTGCCTTTGCAGAATCACGTCTTAGCCGGTCCCTTCTCTTCCTGCCCACCAGTGCCTGGGCCTTTTTGTGGTCCACGTTTCAGTTGTTCTGGCTTCTCACGAACTTCCCAGAAAGACCCTTAGACACAGGAGAGAGGAGAGAGAATGGGACGAAGGGCTTGGAAACTTAAGGGATCCATTGGAGCATGGAGTTCAAAGTGGAGAAAGAAGTGAGATGTTTAATCTCCACCACCTCCTACCTACCTTAATAATTCAGTAACACCTGTTCTTATTGAGCAGTTTTGGTCTTTGTCAGGCACTGAGACATAGGTGATATCTATAGCCCTGCCTTGATGGAGTTTTATGGCTGGTGTGGGAAAAAGAGCAGATAAATAATGGTGCAATTTTAGCAGTGATAAGGGCTGGAGGAAGTGGATGCTGTGAGAACCTAGCCTGGTGCTAGCAATGTCAGGAATGGACACCTTAAGAAAATATACCTATTTTAAGACTGGAATGATGAGCAAGGGTTTCACTTGGCAAAGAGATGGGGAAAGAATGGCTTTTCCAGGAGAGGGAATAGCATTGTGGATGCCTGGAGGCAGGAAGGAGGAACCATGTTTTCAAAGAACCCACAGAGACCCAGTACAGCTGTGGCTTACTAAATTAGCAGGCACGGGGAGGGTGGGAAGTGAGGCTGGGGTAGTCTGCACAGGCCTACCACGAGGAGCTCAGGGGTTATCCTAACCGCACGGGGAAGCCTTTGCAGGGTTTTGTACGAGATCCCATCTGCTGAAGGGATGGGACCCAGATTATTGGCAGGGGGAGGAAATGGGCTGAGAAGACATTTGGAGTGGGGAACTTGCCGAATCACTAGTGAATGACCCACTCCAGTTTACCAAGCGCTTCCTGTGCGGTATCACCCCCTGCCAGGCCTCAGGGTGATGCAGAGATGCCCAGGTGGGGTGTCCTGACCCCTGGGCAGGCCTTTACAAAATAAATGGAGGAGAAGAGTTCTCTGGAATCATAGGCAAAGGAAATTTAAAACAAATACTCTTATTATAGGCATTTGCAAGCCTTTACAGAAGTAGAGGGAATATATAATAAGGTATCACAAATCTATTAATTAAGCCCAACAATTACCTGCCTTTGGCCAATCTCGTTTTATTTGTGCTCCCATCCCCTCCTCCAATTCCCTTGCCCTCCACCCCCTAGATTATTTTAAGGCACGTTTCTGCCTTACTGTTTCAAATGCAAATATTTGAGAATGTATCTTCCAGGAAGAAGACATAATGATAATACCATTATCATATTTAAGAAAACATTAGTTCAATAATATCACCTAATATATACACTCCAGATTCCTCAATTGTCTCAAAAAATGCTTTTTTTTTTTTTTTTTTTTTTTTTTTAAGAAAAAAGAAGAGCGGGGGGTCTTGTTCTGTCCCTCAGGCTGCAGTACAGTGACACCTATAACTCGTGAATCCTAGAACTCCTGGGCTCAAGCAATCCTCCCACCTCAACCTCTCAAAGCACTAGGATTGCAGGCGTGTGCCACCTTACAGCCATGCACCACCACACCTGGCCCCCCAATCCCTTTTATAGCTGCTTTTCTCCCCAGTCCAGGATCCATTCAAGTTCACACACAGATACGTTGGTTGCTGTGTCTCTTCAGTTTCTCTCTCTCTCTCTCCCCCTAAATCTGCTTTATTGAGCTATAATTCACCTACCCATACAATTCACCCATTTACAATGTACAATTCAGTGTTTTTTACTATATTTACAAAGTTGTACAACCATTATCAGATCAATTTTAGAACATGTCATCACCCCAAACAGAATCCTCTGAAGACTTAGGCAGCCCCTAATGTTTCTGTCTCTGTGGAATTGCCTCTTCTGGACATTTCCTATAATGGTATCATACTGTCTGTGGTCTTTTGTGTCTGGACTCTGTCACCTGGAACTCCAAGGTGCATTCACATCGTGGCGTAGATCAGCACTCCATTCTTTTTTATGGCTGAAGAATATTCTGTCATATGGATAGATTGTTTCATCCAAGTCGTTGCCTCAGTCTGTCGCCTCTACACTCGATCCCTTACACCTTTTTTCTTTTGTTTTTCATCACCTTGGCAATTTATGTTTGAGGAGTCCAGGTCAGGTATCTTGTAGAAGAACCTGCATTCTTGATCTGACTGTTCTCTTATGCTCAGGTTCAGGTTCTGCAGTCTGGGCAAGAATGCTGGACAGGGCATGTGGGGTTCTTCTTACCGCATTTGGAGGCACAGCCACCCAGGTTAGCACCCTGCTCATGAGGCGCAGTTTGCACTCTCGGTTAAGGTGCTGGCTGCCAGATTTCTCCTTCGCAGGGGTACATTTTTCCCTTTCTAATTTGTCAGTCATCTGTGAGGTGCCAGTTAAGACCCTGTGAATATCCTGTGCCCTGACAATCGTTCCATCCGCTGCTTTCAGCGTCCATGAGGATTGCGGTCTGAATCCTCTTTGACACTGGGGTTTGCAAATGGTGGTCATCAATTTCTTGTACATTTTTTTATTGGCGTTCTTCTGAAATAAATGTTCTCTCCCCTCCCCCTTGGAGTGAGTGAGTTAGTTGCAGTCATTCATTCATATTTGTGCTCACATCGTCCCACATTTGGCCTGTGGGAGCCCTTTTAAGTTGTTTATGTTCTTTTGTTATCTCTCCATTATTCTTTGAATACTTTCGTACATCTTTGTACACTAAGATATTCCAAATACCTTGCCTTTGGAATTAGTACCAAGGAGCTTCCGATAATATTTGGAAACCAATTTCTAGCCAGTAGGTGTTGTCAACTGTGATGAGATGTCATTCCTTCTGGGCCCTTTCAGTGGAGCATTATGAGAGTGTGTGTGTCACGTGTGTGTGTGTGTATATATATATAAAATGCATGTGATATGTATATGAAGTTGGAGCAGTAGGCACAGGTTATCAGCAGCACAGGCAGAGCCTAAGATTGCCTGTGACCTACTTTGGCCCTCAGTGGTTGAAGTAAAACACTGCTAATAGAGCAGAGACCCGGGAAGGTGCTGTCACCTACACATGGAACACCCACCCTCAATGCCATTACTTGTATTCCTATCCTAGCCAAGTTACAGGACGAGGTGCGACCTCTGCATCGAACCTTACTCTACAGAGACTTATACACAGTGGTCCCAAAATATATGTTTGTGGTTGATGGAAATCTTTTTTGCCCTCCTGGAAAGACACATGGGAAACAAGATATTGTCTCAGGTCTCAAAGTGGAGAGATGGCGGGAGATAGAGGAAAGAGTCATACAGGCTTGGATTCTAATTTCCACTCCTCTATTTAGTAGCCTTGTGACCCTGGACAGTTTTACTTCTGCAAACCCCAATTTCATGATCTGTAAACTGGAGTTGATGCCATTTAACTCGCTGGAGTTGTAAGGATGAAATGAGATTAAATATGTCAGATGGCTAACCTGGAGCCTGCCGTAATAAGCAAGCACTCAGTAGACAGTAGCTCTTGCATTGCTTCTCCCCTCTTAGCCCCCTTATCACCAACATCGTCAGCATCCATAGGTAGACTCGAAGGCTGTTGCCAAGGCTGCTAGAATGCTGGCTGCCCTCCCTGGAAGGCTGCAGTGGGAACGTGGTGGTGATGGTGGTAATGTGTCCATGACAGGAAGGCAGACTCCTGTAGACTGCAGAATCCATCCTAAAGGCTACTCGTTCCCCTTCCTGGCATGTATTTGCTTGACTAGTGTCTGTATGTGAATGAATCTATGGAGAGAGAGACTCCTATCCCTGTCTCTTCTCCTTGGTGACTGGTACCTCCTGCCCTGTAGGCTCCGTCTGCCTTTCTCCCTGTGCAGTTTTATCAACTTGCCAAAACTGGCAGAACTGATCACTTGGGAAGGTATCGGGTGGGCCAGCTGGATGAGATGATGCACTAAAAATGTCTGTGGAAGCTGTAGTTGGCCATAAAGTTGACGTTGGCCGGGAGCCTGTTGGGGTCGCTAGAGGAGTTGCCGTAAGTAGAGAAACACAGTGAAACCACAGTGTAGATCAGGTCCATGTGTCTCCAAGTGAGGTCCACAGATTCTGCAAATCAGAGATGCTGGCGCCGCCTGGGACTTGCTGGATCAGGCCCAGCAGCTGAGAGTGCAGCTGGGACTCTATTTTGGACACTTTCCTCAGTTGATTCTGGCGCACCTCAAAGCTTGAGGACCAGTGATAACCATCCATTTTACAGATGGAGAAATTGAGGCTCAAAGAAGTCAGATTTTCTGGCCGGGGTCTCAAGGCTAGTAATCATTTTCTTGTCTGTGTGAAATTAATGCTTTATAAGGTTCATTTTTGCTAGACACCCTAAGGATATCAGTTTTCCTGAGATGACTTTAATTGGCAACCCAAGTAAGACTGTATGGAGTAAGGGCATGAGAACTTAGCAGGGGCATAGTCAAGCTCCCTGGTTTACCTAATTTGCTGATGGGTTTCTGAGGCAAAGGCTGGCCCTCACCTGCAGATGGTCATTTGGCCAGGTGTCTAGGGTCGTGCTGGCCTGAGGGGTGGGGTGCCCCCCACCCCGAGCCAGTGGTTCCCTTTTGTTGAAGCCCCTCCATGCTTTTTCTGGCCTTTATCTATAAAGTGGCAACCACTTCCTTATCTTCTACTAAGGAAGAGTAAGGCCAGGCCGGCTGCAGTGGCTCATGCCTGTAATTCCAGCACTTTGGGAGGCCGAGGCAGGTGGATTGCCTGAGGTCAAGAGTTCGAGACCAGCTAGGCCAACATGTTGAAACCCTGTCTCTACTAAAAATACAAAAAATAGCCGGGTATGCTGGCGGGCACCTGTAATCCCAGCTACTCAGGAGGCTGAGGCAGGATAATTGCTTGAACCTGCGAGGCATGGGTTGCTGCGAGCCACGATGACGCCACTGCACTCCAGCCTAAGTGACGGGGTGAGACTCCATCTTAAAAAAAAAAAAAAAAAGAGTAAGGTCGTGCACAAGTCCTGGGACACATGTATGATGACCACCTGCGGTGCCTTAGGGGTAAGCCTGCTTCCCAGGTCGCTGTGTGGCTCAGGATGGGAGACATCCCAGTTCCTGCTTGGGGATCTCTGGTATTGAACCCCTAACGTAATTGCTAATAGAACAACAGAGACCCAGTATCAAATACTCTTCAGAGTCATAGTATGTTAGGACACATGTGGCAGTTTCCACTGGCAGTCCTTAATTTTCTCTGCCAGACCAATCCCAGGACTTTGGCAGGCTGCTGAGGATCTCAAGGCTCAGAGGTACTTGGGACTCCGGTTTTCTTGCTGGCAGTGGAAGACATCAAAAGGCAATCTAAAGACTGAATGGAAGCTGGAAGTCGGCTTGGCTGAGAAATCCCTCCTGGCTCACGGAGTTGGGGAACCGGGGAGTCGGGGAGGTGACCGAGCAGCGCCTCAGTGCACATTGTGTGTGTTTAGGTTTGATGTTTTGGACCCGGGGGTTTCAGAATAAAATGTCGTGTGCTGAGTCCTCAGTGCCAGGAGGTGGTGGCCTTAACTCTCTTCTCCCCAGTGGATTCCGGGGCTTCGGGCGGCAAGCGGCACGCAGAACGTTCACCAGCAGAGGGCAGCGGAGGGGTTAACTCCCCAAATCACAGCCTGAGAGAAGAGGAGGGGAGACCTGGTTTGGAGCAGTTCTCTCAGAGCCTGTGCAGGAGGCTTCCTTAATTTGCCTTTCTCCTGAGAGCTGGGTGTGGGAACAGCGTGGGGTCAGGGGAGACCCCTGCCTGCCCTGGCCCAGAATATGGTGACTTAGGAGTTGACAGCAGACTGAGCATCCCTGAACTTCCCCAGCGCCTCCACCCTCAGGGAACCTGAATGGGGGGGGGAAAAATGTCCAATATGGAGAACAGCTTTGATGATATTTCTTGCCTCTCTCCCCAGAACCTGGGATCCTCATCACCAAGCAAAAAGCAGAGCAAGGAAAACACCATCACGGTAAGTGGCTCCGGAAGGGGACTCTCAGGGTGGCTGCGAGCTGGGGCATTTGGCTGGGCTGTTGCCATGGCGATGTGGACCGCCAAGCAGAAGTGATGCCCAACCTGGAGACGGGGAAGTTCCAAAGCTCGGATTTTGCTGAAGTTCCCCATCCACGTCCCCCTCCCACCTCCCCTTCCCCTGTCAATTTCACATTTCACTTCTCTCCTGGTGAGCAAGTGGAAGGAGGGTGGCTGGGATGATGCAGAAGCCATTTTTTTCAGGGCAGGAGGGGAAGGTACGCGTGCGGGAGTGGGTTGAAGGGGGTGGACTGTGCTCAGCGCAAGTGAAGTGACGTGTAAATTACAGCCGCGGCAGGGTTGCTTTTGTGCGGGGTAACTTCTGGAAGATGTCAAAGTTAAAAGCAAGAGAAAGCGCCCTAAGAATAGAGTTCCTAGGAGTTCCTGATGGGAGCAGGCAGCTTGTGCCTAGGTGGCCAGCCTGCCTCCCAGGGCGCTTCGAGATGCCCACCCCCGTGTGGATATGAGGGAGACCCCCCCGCCCATCCCCATGCAGAGGTGAGGGGGAGCCCCACACCCCACCTCTGCTCCTCAGCCCTGTGCTTGGGGCAGGTGGGGCTGGACATCATTGCCCCCCCTGAGAGGCACAGACCTGACAAGTGTGATCCTGGGTTTGCTATTTTGACACAAATGCAGGAGAGCAGGGAACGGGGGATTGCTCTCTTAGACTCCAACTCACACAGCTCTGAGCCATTCCGACCACCCCCATAGAGACAAAACCAAGAGTGGGTGTATTTCCCTGCTTCATCCAGGCTGCACATCCTGCTTTGGGAGAAAAAGTTTAGGTAAACAATTAACGATGGCAATTGCTGCAACTTTTGTGTGCATTTATGATGCGCAAGTAGGGATCCAAGCAGCTCATTTAATTGTCCATTAGCTATAGGAAGTGTGAGTTGTAGAATCAATATAGTGTAACGACGACGAACGTGGACTCTGAGGCCAGAGTGTCAGTTATATTAATGACTGGGCAGCAGCCTGGGGCAAGTTTCTTGACTCCTTCCCGTCTCAGTCAATAACCATCAAGTGGGGAAATGGGGGGGTGGCGGGTGGTCTGTGCCTTAGGAATGGTGTAGAGACTAAATGGGTCCATCCATGGAAAGCACTTAGAACAGAGCCTGCATATAGTAAGTGCTCTGTACACACTATATCACCCTGTTGACAGATGAGGAAACTGAGGCACAGAGCTGCACCTTGCTCACGGTCACCCAGCTGGGAAGTATCAGGATTTGAAATCTATGCCCTTACCACAGTGCCCCTTCTGGAGCTGGCTTGGGTTCCTTGTGTCATGAGCTCCTTTGGAATGCCCTGTGCTGATGGACGGTGTCTCCAAGGGCGGGGCAGAACAACTCAGCCTGCTTGGACCGTGGGTAGCAGCAGCCTTTCTGTTACTGGTGGAGTTGATGGAGCTGGTGGGGAGGGGGTGTGGGCAGGCTCGGGTGCAGAGTTCCAGAGGGTACAGTGGCCCATCTTCAAATTGTCACAAAATGCCCCAGAATGCTGGGACACAGCAGGAGCTCTCCACCGTCTTCTGAAATACATAAAAAGGAGGGGGAGGAGAAAGTGGGGAGTGGGAGTGGGAGACGTATTTGAATTCTAAAAGGAAAACAAAAATGCAAAGTGAAAAGCAGAGTGTTACGTCATGGAGGGTTGCCTTAAAGGCGTTTAGTGATGGTGCCCGGGCCACGGGGTGGGGCACCTGCTGGACTTCGTCTTGCAGCCAGAGCTTCAGGTGTGGTCAGAGCGGGCAGCACACCTCGCCCACGCCTGCCTTCCCTGTTCCTTCCTGCTGAGCCATGTCATTGCTTCTCATGAGGGAGTCTGCCAAGTGTACTCTGAAACCTCCAAGACCTTTGTTTAAAATGCAGATGACACCCCGGCTATACAAGTTGTTTTCTCTGGGGCCAGACTGGAAAATCTGCATTTGAACCAGTGCCCCAGAGGTTTTAAGTGAACACTCTTGCCTTGGAGAATTTTTTTGCCGAGGAAGCTGAGCAAAGGAGGGACCACAGGTCACAAAACAAGTGAGCAGAGCTCAGGGCTTGAACCCAGGTCTCCTGGCTGCCAGCCCAGGACACTTCCCAGTGTGCCACCTGGCCTTGGCCTTGGCCCACAGGTGCCTTTTCCCTTCCACACGCACTGCTCTCCCATGCTCAGCCTCTTTCTCTGGGTTCTCATCTTCCAGAGTTCATGGTTTCCCAAGAAGGAGACACTCAGCGGGGAGGGGATGGTTCAGGTCTCAGGAGGCTGGGATATGAACTTCCCTGTCGGTGGTATGTAGGGATGAGGTGAGCCGCTTCCCGTGCTGTCTGATCCCACAGAGCTTCCAGGCCTGGGCAGCAAAGGGTGGTGGGTCCAGAGCAAGAATAGAGCTGGATTCTGACGCTCCTTCTTCCCCACCCGTAGCCTGGAGCTAGTTTTCGGGGGACAGACACGTGGGCTCCCTGACAGCAGCGGTCAGGGTCTGGCAGCCTTGCTGGGTCTTGTTTCCGCTGTCCCTCGTGTGGGGCTGGCAGGTGGAGTGTGCTGTTTGATTGGGAGTGACGGGTGCTCGCGGCAGCTCACAGCCCTTGGCAGGAGCGTGAACGCGTCTGAATCTAGAGGGTTTCAGAAAAGAGGGCAACAGAGCCACCCGGCCACACTCTCACCTGGGAAGAGGAACGTGGGGACTCCTGTGGTCCTCAGCTTCGGGGCTTCGCAGCGTAGCCACAGAACCCGGGGTGAGAGCTAGGGGCTGGAGGGAACCCTTGGGGTCGTGTCTTCTCTTCTTCTCTGTTCCACAGAGCTCCGGGGCTGGCTTTTTCCTCTCCCATACCGTCCCCGGTCCGCTTTCCTCTGGGAGAAAATTCAGAGACAGTTGGACTTGAGCCCTCTGTTGTCAAACCGTTTTCCCTTCTCTGCGGCAGGCAAGGTGGTCAAACAGGCCGTGCAAGGAGCCTGTGTGTGGCCTCTGCTCCCCACAGGCTCCTGCTGGGCCAGGACTCGGGGGAGGGGCGTGCCTTGGGGCCTCCCTATGTCGGACGCCTTGGGTGGGTCACACGTGCGTTCAGCGGCTCTCACACCCCGGCCAGGTGGTTTTCTAGCTGGTATGTCCCATTGCGTACCCCTCAGAGAGCTGCTGGGAGGCAGCCCTTGTGCTTCTGGCTGCTCCTGTGCAGAGAAGCCCTGCAGGAACGCCAGCTGCACAGTGGACCCCAGCCGCAGGGGAGGGACGAGGGTGTCCCTCCATTTACCTGAGGGTTGGAAGCAACAGAGTTGGTGCAAGAGCAAAGATGCAGCTTTGCTGAGGACACTGGTCTCCGGGGAAGTGAGGGTGGGACCGCCTGCCGGAACTCGCCCTGAGCAGTACGCACGGGGAGGCGTGCTCCCCCTCTGGCTCCCTCTTGAGCACCCTTCCTTTTTGAGCCCCTGTCTTGGGTGGGGAGCGGGCACATTTACACCTTAGTGTGTTGGAAAGGTAGTGTGACAGAGGCTGAGAGCCTAGACTGAAGCCGGCTTGCCTGGGTTCAGACCCTGGTCCACCATTCCATGCACAAACTGTGCGATCCTGCATAGGTGACTTAGCCTCTCTGTGCCTCAGTTTCCTTATCTGTACAATGGGGATAATAATAGCACTTGCCTTACAGGGCTGTTGTGAGGATTAAATGAGCTAATACACGTAAAACGCTGAGAACTGTGGCTGGCACATTATTTGCTTTTGTTGAACAAACAGAAAGTGGATCTTTAGGATGGCAGTGAGGCTCCTGCTATGCCTGGGAGGCCTTGGGAGGAGGATGAGGTCTTTTCAGAGGTGTAGCTGGACCCTGGTGTTAACCATCTGGAAAATGTTACCCAGGGGAAGACAGGAATCCGTATGTGGAAAGTCTTCTCCCACCTTCTCTTCCCTCCCTGGGCTTTGGAGCACCATAGGATGGAGCTATGTGGCCCTCCCAGCCCTTCTGATCCAGGAACATAGGAACCTTGACTTGGAGGTCTAGAGGTCATAGAAAGGACACAGCAAGGTTAAAAGTGGTGGCCCAGGAATTAGGAAGCTGATTCTAGACCCTGCTCTGCCACTTACAGTGAACTGGAGAGGTAAACATTCTGTGTCTCAGTTTCCTCATCTGTGCATAAGTTTGCACTAGACCGTTGCAAATAAACACTGAGGCTCCAGTAGCTTCTGGGACATGTGCGCACACACAGCTCTCACCATGCCCCTCTGCTGCCGCTGCCTCCCTCTCTCTGAAGGGACTGTTCTCCCATCTTCCATCCCCACGGATGGAAACATGCTTCCTCTCCACCCAGGTCAGTGAACTCAGGGTTTCTCAACCTCAGCACCATTGACATTTTGGGTTGGATAGCTCTTTGTTGTTGGGGGACTGTCCCATGCATTGTAGATGTTTGTCAGCTTCCCTGGCCTCTACTCACCAGAGGCCAATAGCATCCATCCCCGACCCCACCCAGCTGTGACAACCAGTAATGTCTCCACATTGCTACATGTTTCTGGGGTGGGGGTAAAATTGCCCCTGGATGGGCATCACTGAATTGACTTCATGGTGTTGTCAAGCCTACTTGTAGAGTATCCCAGGCTTCTTCTAATCCCCTCTTGACTACACTGCTCCCGGCTGCTATCATGACCCCCCGTCCCCCATCACTGCAGACTTCCCTGGTGGCCACAGTCGCGTTCTGCCTCCAGCCTGTCCTCTGTGCTGTAGTGGGGGTGCTTACCCCAGGCAGCAGCCTGATGAATCGTTACTCTCCTGCAGGGTGCTTCTGTGGTCCCCGCTGTCCTGCTTTCAGGATAGACCTCGGCACCCCTGCAAGACCCCTTCTCACCTCAGTCTTGTCTACTCCCTGACTCTGAGCTCCGCCAAACTGAGCAACACGGTCCCCACCTGTGGGGCATATCCTCTCATCCTGGGTCCTTTCCCTTCCTGCAGTATCCTTCTCACCTTCCCACCCCTCTGTCTGCTGGGGCCTACTATTACCTAAATCTAAGTTTCCTCCCCCGGACCCCCAGTCCTTCCAGTAACCTCAGCACCTCGGGCTTACTCCACTGGCAGGTTTATCCCGAAGAATTACAGTGACTTGTTGATGGAACTGTTGAGAGCGGAGATGATGCCTTATATCCCTAGCCTCCGGCCACTGCACCAAGGAGCATCTCCTGAGCAGCCACTGTGTACCCAACAGTGTACCAGCGAGGAGGGAAACAGCAGGGAAAAGATGGTCCCCATCCCCTCATAGAGCAGGCTGTCTGGCAAGGAGGAGAAACGTGAAATAAACCATCACGAGACATATCATTACAAATATATTGCATGCAGATTGCCGGGAAGATCTAACGTAGCACGTGGCACTGAGCAGCCTTTCGACGGATGTTCGAATGGAAAGTGGATGAGCAAATAGCCCATGCCATAGCTTCGTGGTCGAAGCTTGAACTCTGCAGTCAGCTGGGTCTAGATTCGGATACCTTGCTTCTGTGATCCTCGGTTTCCCCATATACGATGAGGCTGTTCTTCCTCCCCTGTGGAGTTGGTAGGAAGATAAAATGAGAATACATGCAAAGCCCGAGAGAGGGTGTCTGAGTCAGGGCTCAGTCCTGCAGGAGTGAGGATTTGGAGAAATCCCAGTGGGCTTCCTGGGAGGGAGAAATCCCAAAATGAGAGAGGACGGAGACAGTGGCAGGCACCTCTGGGCTCTACCTGAGGACTGGTATCCTGAAGGAGTGGCAGAAGCAGCAGGGTGATGGGTCCCTAACGAATTCCCACATTCTACTGCTTTTACTCTTCTGCCCCAACCTGTTTTCTGTTCCTGCATTAGTTTGCTAAGGATTATGGCCTCCGGCTCCATCCATGTCCCTACAAAGGACTTGATCTTATTCTTTGTTACGGCTGCATAGTATTGCATGTTGTTTATGTACCACATTTCCTTTATCCAGTCTATCGTTGATGGGCGTTTAAGATGATTCCATGTTTTTGCTATTGTGAATAGTGCTGCAGTGAACATATGCGTACATGTGTCTTTATGTAGAAAGATTTCTATTCCTTTGGGCATATACCCAGTAATGGGATTGCTGGGTCAAATGGTAGTTCTGTTTTTAGTTCTTTGAGGAATCTCCACATTGCTTTCCACGTGGTTGAACTCATTTACACTCCCTCCAACCGTGTATAAGTGTTCCCTTTTCTCTGCAATCTCGCCAGCACCTGTTATTTTTTGACTTTTTAATGATAGCCATTCTGATTGGCATGCCATGGTATCTCATTGTGGTTTCGATTTGCCTTTCTTTAATGATTAGCGGTGATGAGCATTTTTGCATATGCTTGTTGGCTGCATATATGTCTTCCTTTAAAAAGTGTCTGGGCCGGGTGCAGTGATTCACGCCTGTAATCCCAACACTTTGGGAGGCCAAGGTGGGTGGATCATCTGAAGGTCAGGAGTTCAAGACCAGCCTGACCAACATGGTGAAACCCCATCTCTACTAAAAATACAAAAATTAGCCAGGCGTGGTGGTGGGCACCTGTAATCCCAGCTACTCAGGAGGCTGAGGCAGGAGAACCCGGGAGGCGGAGGTTGCAGTGAGCTGAGATCATGCCATTGTACTCCAGCCTGGGCGACAAAAGCAAAACTTCGTCTCAAAAAAAGAATAAAAAAGTGTCTGTGTATGTCCTTTGCCCACTTGCCATGTAGGATCTTAAGAACAGGGCTCTGTGGTTTGTTTATCTCTGTGGCTTGTCTTCCATTCTGGGGAACACAAGGTCTCCCCCAGGGGCCGTCCCATCCCCGCTGAATGGATCACGAATGCTCGTTCTCAGAGTGTGGTCCCCAGACCTTCAGCATCACTTGAGAACTCAGACCCCATTCCGAGCTCCTGAATCAGACACTGGGGGGTGGGACCCAGCAACCTGTGTCCTCTAGGTGACTCTGAGGCATGTTCATCCTCGACTCTGGGACAAGAAGGGGACTGAGTGGTGCTTAGGCAGGTCTCAGCCCTCCTCAGGACTTCCATGGCCTTTTAGATGATTGGCTTGGAGCCAGCCAGGATGCATCATTGAAGAGGCTGTCCTTGGTACCGTCTCCCACTCTGGCTAGCAGGGTCTGTCTGCACAGGCCTCCTGGGGTGGGCGGTGGCATCCTCACTCCGAGGGTAAGTCAACTCAGGAAGATTTTGGGAAACAAGACTGGCCAAGACCCATTTCCCCTCCTGCCTGCCCTGTGTTTGGCCAAGCCTCTTCCTGACATGGGAAAGTCCTTTCTTTGTAGGAAAATGTTTCCCCAACAAGAAGGCAAGGCCAAGAGCAGTTTGGGTGAGGGAAAGGGGAGAGATACCTGCAGGGCAGGCCACTCCAGAAGGCGTTCAGACCCGCCTCTGAGTACCCAAAAATCTGCTCGTTCCATCATTCTTAATGCTCAATTTACTTTAATATCATAATTAATTTATCATTAAATTTGATTGAAATTTTCATGGACTGCATTATTAAGCAAAATAAAGGTGGACCGTGATGACCGTAATTTGTTGAAATGAGAATGACTGGAACACAAAATAAGGAATCTGTGTGCTTTTGAAATCCGTCCCTTGTTTTCATGATTGCCTGCTTGGCAGTGGGTTATGGAGGCCCAGAAAGGAGACTTGCCTCTGGACACACCTTGGGGACTCAGCCCGAAACCACGACTTGGGGAGACAGTTTTCTGATGCTGGCCTCAAGAACTGGCCCTTCCTTCTCTCACTCAGGCTGCTGACACCTGGGAGAAAACTCCCCAGCCCCAGCCGATCTTCATCGAGCCTTTGTTTTTTTTAATTCATCACAGTGCTCATTTTTTAGAGTTTAGGAAACTGTGCTGTTTTTATTTATTTTTTTTTTTTGAGACAGAGTCTCACCCTGTCGCCCAGGCTGGAGTGCAATGGCACGATTCAGCTCACTGTACCCTCCACCTCCCAGGTTCAAATGATCCTCGTGACTCAGCCTCTTGAGTAACTGAGATTACAGGTGCCCACCACCATGCCTGGCTAATTTTTGTATTTTTAGTAGAGACGGGGTTTCACTGTGTTGTCCAGGCTGGTCTCGAACTTCTGACCTTGTGATCTGCCCACCTGGGCCTCCCAAAGTGCTGGGATTACAGGTGTGAGCCACCATGCCCTGCCACAAGGTACCTTTTAAAAAACTATCTTGATTTTCCCTGCTCATCATTAAATTCAGATTAAATATTTTTGATAGGATTTTTTTTAACCCAGGCTAAAGTGTAGTGATATAATCATAGCTTACTGCAGCCTCAACCTCCCAGGCTCAAGAGATCCTCCTGCTTCAGCCTCCCAAGTAGCTGGGACTACAGGCATGCACCACCATGCCTGGCTAGTTTTGTTTTTTATTTTTTGTAGAGACAAGGTCGTGCTATGTTGCCCAGGCTGGTCTCGAACTCCTGAGCTCAAGCAATCTGCCCACCTTGGCCTCCCAAAATGTTGGGATTGCAGATGTGAGCCACCATGCCCTGGCCAGGAATCTTACATGGATAATGTTGTATTCTTAGAAGTTACACATTTTGTAAAGAAGAAAGAGGCCCAGCACAGTGGCTCACGCCTGTAATCCCAGCACTTTGGGAGGCCGAGAAAGGCGGATCACTTGGGGTCAGGAGTTTGAGACCAGCCTGGCCAACGTGGTGAAATCCTGTCTCTACTGAAAATACAAAAACTGGCCAGGTGTGGTGGCGCACACCTGTAATCCCAGCTACTCGAGAGAGGCTGAGGCAGGAGAATCACTTGAGCCAGGGAAGCAGAGGTTGCAGTGAGCCAAGATCGTGCCACTGCACTCCAGCCTAGTGACAGAGCTAGACTCTGTCTCAAAAAAATAAATAGAAGAAAAGAAATGGAGAAAGAGAAGAAGGAATTATCCTTGGCAGAATTTGGTGCAGCCCTGTCATCTCCAGGATTCTCCATGTCATTCCTGTGCCTGATCCTTCTGCTGAGTCGTGTTTCCCTCTAGGTTGGTGGGAACCTCAGCCTTTGCCTTAACCACGTGTCAGGATCCGGGAGGAGTAGGCTACTTCTATTGCCGGGGACTTCTCCCCAGTCTGCGACTGAGATCTGTGCGCTGGCAGCTGGGGAGGGGGTGTGGGCTAGATTTACTTCTAACCACCCAGGAGCTTCCCGAACCACAGGTTACAACTGGAGGTCCATGGGCCCAACTTGGCTGGCAGAAGAGTTTGTTGGGCTTACATGGTGTTATTGTTTATATTATTATGGTTTTTAACCTTGAATTAATTGCCAACACTTAGAAATGGAGACACTTTGCATAGAAATCCCCATTTTCAGCTTCCCTCGAGTCATCACGTAATCTGTCAGCACTGCACTCCTCAGAAACGCTTGACAACAGTTGGCAAAAGCTGAGCAGAATCTGCCCCTTGGACACATCTCTGTAGCCTCCGACCCCTGCCCAAAGTAGAGGCTGTCCGCCCTCCTATTCCAGCTGCAGTTTCTGTGACACTTGGGCACCTCACTGGCTTGCACGCCCCGCCCAGCTTTGGAGTTTGTGTCCTGGACCCAAAACCTCAGGGCGGGATCATTTTTTAATGTGTGACATTTTCTACTTCAGCAGGTGCTTGGGCTGCAAGGAGGGATTAAAGACTTATAAGGCTCAGGCCTTGCTCCCACAGAGGAAGCAAATTAGCCCACGTCCTAGGAGAGGTGGGAATCTGGGGCCTGAAGCCACCTCCACACAGTGGGGAAAAACCAGGGAGCATTGCGAATGTGCTTGGGCAGAAAAGTCTGAGACGACCCAGAAGTTTCTGTACTTCACTCTCCTTAGCTAGGGCCAGCCTTACACGTGCAGCCCAGATTATAATTTTTTTTTTTTTTTTTGAGACAGAGTCGCTCTGTCACCCAGGCTGGAGTGCAGTGGCGCAGTCTCAACTCACTGCAACCTCCACCTCGTGGGTTTAAGCAATTTTCCTGCCTCAGCCTCCTGAGCAGCTGTGATCACAGGCGCCCACCACCACGCCTGGCTAATTTTTGTATTTTTAGTAGAGAAGGGGTTTCACCATGTTGGTCAGGCTGGTCTCGAACTCCTGACCTCATGATCCGCCTGCCTCGGCCTCCCAAAGTGCTGGGATTACAGGTGTGAGCCGCCGTGCCTGGTCCCCCCAGATTATAATTTTAAGCTGTATTTGTTTGTATGATACATATCATGACATAACATTTGCAAGGTAACCTCTCCCCCCGACCCTCACCCACACAGTTCCTTTCCTTGGAAGCAAATGATGTTACCTGTTGCCAGAAGTATTTGATACGCAAATAACCAAATGTGTATTATACAGGTGACCCTTGAACAACATGGGGGCTAGGGGTGCCCCCTCTCCACCCATAGTCCAAAACTGACATATAACTTTGGACTCCTCCAGAACTTAACTCCTAATAGCCTCTTGTTGAGTGGAAGCCTCACTGACATGAACACATATTTTGCATATTTATGTGTATTATACACTGTATCCTTACAGTAAGCTAAAGAAAATAAAATGTTAAGACAGTTATAAAGAAGAAAAATATAATTACTGTTCTTTAGGTGGAAGTGGATCATCCTCAAGGTCTTCATCCTCAATATCTTCACATTCAATGGGCAAAGGAGGAGTAGGAAGAGGAGGGACTGGTCTTGTCTCGGGTCACAGAGGCAGGAGAGAAAATATATGTATAAGCGAACCCCTGCACTTCAAACCTGTGTTGTTCAAGGGTCCACTGTATATCTCTTCCTTTTTAAAAAGGAACTGTAATACTCTTCGCTTGCATTTTTTTTTCTTACCTTCACCTAACCGAATATACTGGCACACTTTTCTTATTAAATTTTTTTTTTTTTTTGAGAGAGAGTTTCGCTCATACAATGGCATGATCTCAGCTCATTGCAAAGCTAGAGAGCACTGGTGCCATCTCGGCTCACTGCAACCTCTGCCTCCTGGGTCCAAGTGGTTCTCCTCCCTCAGCCTCCCGACTAGCTGGGATTACAGGCATACGCCACCATGCCCAGCTAATTTTGTATTTTTAGCAGAGATAGGGTCTCTCCATGTTGGTCAGGCTGGTCTCAAACTCTCAACCTCAGGTGATCCGCCCGCCTCAGCCTCCCAAAGTGCTGGGATTACAGGCATGAACCACCGCGCCCGGCCACTTTTCTAATATTTAAGAACTTTGTCACTGCATCCTTTCTGATTTCCATAGATGTCTGTCTCATACTTTATTTAACCATTCCCCTGCTGATGGACATTGGAGTTGTTTTCCGGCCTTTAACTGCCGTAAATAGTGCTGTCGTGAAAAAGCGTGTATGGACATCACCGCCCCCATGCAACTGTATCTGTAGGATAGACTCTTGTGCAATTGCCGGGTCAAAGGCCCTGGATGTTTGCAATTTTGATCCTAGTAAACTGCCCTCTGGAGAGGTGGTACTGGTTCACAACCCCTCTGGGTTGGTGGTGAGCGCCTGTTGCCCCTCATATGAAGTGCTGGCCCCTGGAGCACGGGAAGATCCCTGTGCATGTTCTGTCAATGTGGAGGCTGCTGTAGTGCCATGTCCCCCGGGAGCAAAGCCTTCCTCGCTATTCCAGTCTCCAGCAGAGTCGTTCTTTCTTGTTCTGTGCCCTACAGATAAACTGTGTGACGTTCCCTCACCCAGACACGATGCCAGAACAGCAGCTGCTGAAACCGACCGAGTGGAGCTACTGCGACTACTTCTGGGTAAGCAGTGCCTCCGTTTCCCCCACAGCGTGACCCCAATGACTGAGAGTGGACCCCCAGGATGGGTAGGAGGGACCTGGATCTTAAAGTGGAGGGGCCTTTCTCATTGGAGCCTGAAGGGCTGGGGTTAAATTTTACACCCGAGACAGGAACTTGGGACCCTCTTGGAGTCCAGCTCATTCTCTAAATCTCAGGGATTCAGCAGGACTTTTGTTCACATTACAGACACTTCAACCAGAATGTAGGTAAGCGGAGGGCCATTTTCTCCAATGCTCAGTGAAGGCAGGAGACTAGAATCCGCCTCAATAAATAAACGTGGGCTCCAGACCTGCTTGTCACTTACGTGAGTGACGTTGGACAAGGGCTTCACCTCCTCGGGCCTCACTGTACTCATCAGAATTGTGAGGCGGTGGGGGCACAGGATCTTCAGAGAGCTCCAGCTTGGATAATCCTATAATTCTGAAACTTTTGCAGATCTCTTAGCAAACACAGAGTTTTTGTTTTGCAAGATTCCAGAAAGTTCTGTGGGTGGATGGTGGCGATGGTGGCACAGCCGTGTGAATGTACTTCATGCCACTGAACTGTATTCTTGAAAATGGCTAAAATGGTCAGTTGCATGCTAGGTGTATTTTTTTTTCCACAATAAATAAATTTTTAGAAATGCAGAGTCCTGTACTTCTGAACATTCTGCGAATGGTCCTGGGCCATTCGCATGTGAAAGTCATCGTGACTTTCAAAATTAGATCACCCCTTTCTGGAATCAGTTAGTAGGGATGGTCATACAACCCTGTGAATATATTAAAAACCACTAAATTGTACACTTCAAAAAAACAAGTGTCCAGAGACCCCAAGGAACAATAAATAAGTAAAAACTTGTTTCCACCACTGTGCAGAATGGATTTTTTGAGACAGAGTCTCACTGTCTCACCCAGGCTGGAGTGCAGGGTGTGATCTTGGCTCACTGCAGCCTCCATCTCCTGGGTTCAAGCGATTCTCCTGTCTCAGCCTGCTGAGTAGCTGGGTACAGGTGTGTGCCGCCACACCAAGCTTTTTTTTTTTTTTTTTTTAAAGTAGAAACAGGGTTTCACCATGTTGGCCATGCTGGTCTCAAGCTCCTGGCCTCAGGCAGTCCACCCGCCTTGGCCTCCCAAAGTGTTGGGATTACAGGTGTGAGCCACTGCGCCCAGCCGGATTATCTACACTTTTTAGATTTGCTAACCGAATACTAGAAAAAAGGTGCTTTTTTCTTTCTACAAAATCACTTGTACCTTAGAAGATACACAGAGATCACTGTTGCCTCCACCTCTCACCAAGGCACAATTTCTGTAGCTCCAGCTGTGCTACATCCAGGGTAGAGATCTGTGCCTAGGTTGAGGAAACCGTAAAAAGGGGCTCATCTTTGGCACCAGACAGACCTGGGCAGGTGAGCTCAGAGGCGGGGGAAGCAAGCATCAGAGTGTGCAAGATTTTCTAGGCCCCAATAAGTGAGTTTTATTCTGCTTGTGGAAGGAGGATGTTGGAAGGTCTTAAGCAGCAATATGATGTGATTTGATTCATAGACGTTGTCCAGGTAGGGGTGGGAAGTTGACAGGTGACCGGAAGAGACCAGGAAAGATGGTAGTGGAGGCAGAGGAGGGAGAGATGTACCTGGGTTTGGAAACATCATCTCTCAAGAGAGGTGCAGTAAATGGAGGATTCAAGGAGAGAGTGGTTTGAGCCCCAGAAATGGGTATCCTGGGAGCCTGGAGGTCAACGTGTGGGGTCTCAAGCCTTGGAAAGTTGGCAGGAATGTCCGATGCTCCCTGCTGCCAGCAGCATCCGGAGAGTGACACTTGTGAGTTCTTATCTTAACTCAAGCTCTCTGGGGACTCTGATACTTAATCTGCAATCCACTTATCCCCCTGACCATCAAGGCATTTTCCATGAATAGAAATTTCTGTCTCTTGACACAGTCATTAAAACCTGTTTCTTCTGGCTGGTTTTCCCGGGAGTGCATGGATAGCTCAGCACATCCATCCTATAAGGGAGGCAGATTGGAGCTCAGTATTTGGGTAATTTTCCTTCTGCTTTGTCATCAAGATGTAGCATTCGTAGGGTGAAGCGCAGCGATCTTCAGTGGACGTTGCTTTTAAACTGCAAGACCAGCCCGACCGTGACCCCGTAGCGTGGTGATCTCCCTGTCATCAGGGACGTTAGCAGTGTGACCAGAGGGCTTTGAGTTATGGCACCCGAGGGAGAGGGGTCCCACACTGGGGGAACTGCGAAGGTGTCCATAACATCCTTCATCTACTTGTGATCCTAAATGGGGTTCCCTGAAGGCATCAGCAACCCCTTTTCTTTCCCCTCTCCTAAAATGTCTGATCTGGATGGGATCTGAGAGATGCAACCCACTCCTATTTCAAGGGGGTGGTCTGTGGGGATACTGCCTAGGATTGGACACCCTGTGGCTGGACACTGTTCTCACCAATGCACCTCTCTGTCTGGGATATCAAAGACCTGTTCTGAACACCCTCCATTAACTATCAAAGTGTTTGACCCTGGGTTGCTGATAGGGAAAAGCTGTAAGGGGGAGGACACTTTTAGGCATGCTGATGGCTAGTGCCTGGAATGGCCCTGGGAGCTGGTGCCACGGCCGTGCGGGCAGATGTGTGGCTGAATCTCAGGCAGGGGAGTGGCAGGAAAGGGGCATTCAGGTATGCTTGAAGAAATGCAGGTAATACAAAAGAAAATAAAACATTTAATTTTGAAATTTTAAGAATATTTGTTTGCAAAATTAATTGGGTCCTAAGTATTTATTTCGTTGACTTGCCCATCCTCCCCAAGTTTGGACTTCTATTTAAAAGTAACTAATAACAGATACCATGTATTGGGTACATAATATGTGCACAGCAATGTGCTCAGCTGTATACATATGTTATTTACCCTGAAGTGACCCTTTGAAGGTAGGGCTGTTACTTCCTCAGTTTTGCAGATGAAAAAACTAATGCCTGGAGTGAGTGAAGAACTTGGCCAAGGTCACCCAGCCAGTATTTCAGGGCAGCCTGTCCTGTGCTCTCCTCCGGCCTCCCTTCGATCCACTTTCTCCCTGTGATTGATTTTTCTCTCCTGTGATCTTTTATGAATGTATGTTTAGAGGGTGTCACTGCCCTACCAGTATAAGAAGCTGATAGAAGACAAGATGGCTTAAGGCTGGGGGCACCTGCTCCTGAGCTCACACATAGTCCAGCTGGGAGTCAGGATGCCAAGATTCGCCGAGGGCCAAGCCAGGCTCTGTAGCCACCTGGTTGGAAGTCGTAGGCCGTTAGGCATCACAGCCGGCGCTCTTGGACACTTGCCCTTCTTCCTCTCGGTTCCCAGGTTGGGAGAGTTAAGGGGCTTGGATGTGGGGATACAGCAATTGTAAGAGCCTGAGCATCGGAAAGCACTGTTGGGAGACGGGGCACCAGGAGAGACGTCTGAGTTAGGGCAGCAGAGACGGCTGCTCCCGTGTCTTGTGCTGGGCTGGGGTTGGCAGACATATCTAGGAGCTGTCCTCTCTCTTTGCTATTCTCCCTGGCTCCAGACACAGACTTGCCCTAAACTGTTGTGCTTCTGCTTCCTTTGTAGGCTGATAAGAAGGACCCCCAAGGCAACGGCACTGTGGCTGGGTTTGAACTACTGCTTCAGAAACAGCTGAAGGGCAAACAAATGCAGAAGGAAATGTCAGAATTCATCCGGGAAAGGTGAAGCCTGGTCCCCTCCCAGCCCTGGGGCCTGGCACCAGTGTTCCCCGGGGGCCCCGTGGCCAGGGGGCGACAGCACAGGACTCCGCACTGCACACTCAGCATTGGGCTGGTTAGCACCAGGTGGCAAACTCATGGCCCCTGGGACGGATCTGGTCAGCAGATGTGTAGCTTTGGCTGATAGAATGTTTTTAAATATTTGAACCGACACACAAAAATGGGTAGATTTCATATTAAAATCTGGATATTTTGCACACCTTGAAAGAGCAGAAGTGTTGGCAGGATTGCCTCCACATCCCTCACGCGACAATTGGCCGGAGCTGAGTAGCAGCTACTCTTGTAGAGGGGGTGTTTGTGTTCCCATTTTGCCACAGTCTCCACCACTCCGCACTGTATTCTCCCGCAGACTTCTTCACTCCTTTACTTATGTATCTGGCCGTCATTTGAAGCACTGCCCTTTACCATAACCGATGGGGGGAAAGTTATAGTTCAATTCATCGTTAGCCAAAACCTGTGTTCAGGGCAGGAGAGGTAGAGCCCTCCTCCTACCCCATCCCTGCCTCAGGGATTGTAACAGTATTTTGTCTAAAGAGCTTGGGAACACAGATGAAGAAATGATAAATTTAGCCCAATGGAAATGGAGAAATCTACAAAGAGAAAGAGAAGTTCCTTCTCT
>NW_012101310.1:1557684-1560323 GCF_000951045.1 Mandrillus leucophaeus | reverse complement strand
CATACACTCACATACCCACACACCTGCACATACCCACCTGTCACGCATGTGCACACACACAACACTTTCCATCTGGAGTTGGAAATATTTATAGCAAATTGCAATATCTTTTACAAATATTTATTTTTTTTTCTTTATGAGACAGAGTGTTGCTCTGTCACCCAGGCTGGAGTACTGTGGCATAATCTTGGCTCCCTGCAACCTCTATCTCCAGGGTTCAAGCGATTCTCTTGTCTCAGCCTCTGGAGTAGCTGGGATTACAGGCGTGCACCACCACGCCCAGCTAATATTTTGTATTTTTAGTAGGGATGGGGTTTCACCGTGTTGGCCAGGCTGGTCTCGGTACTCCTGAGCTCAGGTGATCCGCCCGCCTCAGCCTCCCAAAGTACTGGGATTACAGGTGTGAGCCACTGCGCCCAACCAAAAATTTTCCTTTTTAATTATAACAGCCGTAATCAAGTCATAATGCTCTGGCGTTTTGAAGCACCCCTTTCCCTTAGAGGACCTATTTTCAGATGAGAGCGCATGTGTTCAGGGTGGTCTGGGTATAGACAGAGGGCCTATTTTCAATTTGTATTATCAGATCCTTATTTTATGACCCATTAAACTGGTGGGAAATGGAGAGGTTGCATGGCTTGGGTTTGAGAAGACAATGGTATAAAACAGGCAAATAGGAACTGACTGCAAAAGCCAAAGCTTGAACACGCTTGTGGTTTATATTTCCATAACAACATCTTGTTAGCAAATAAATGGAAACTGCCATTTCAGGACATTCTGGGCTTCCTAGAGAAAACGCATACACCAGCCACCTTGGGATCTTGGGAAGGCCTTTTAGTGCCAGGAGAGGTGAGAGCTGAGGCTCCGAGTTGGGAGCTTCCCTGGCTCGAGGACAGGTGCTGGCTGGTTTGCTGGGGTCTTGGTTTCGGGAAGTGGGGCAGAGGTGGAGGTGACGCACGCTTTGGTCCTGGAGGTGAGACACAGGAGCATCGTGTGTCTGGTGCATGCGGTCGGCTTTGAGGAGCCGGGAGTGTGGCATGGATAGATCTACCTTCTAGAGATCTCTCTTGGCCACAGTCTGGGGGTGAAGGTAGGGGGATGGAGGGGAAGTGACAGAGGCAGATCAGTTGGAATGA
Source organism: Mandrillus leucophaeus (assembly GCF_000951045.1). Taxonomy (NCBI): domain Eukaryota; kingdom Metazoa; phylum Chordata; class Mammalia; order Primates; family Cercopithecidae; genus Mandrillus; species Mandrillus leucophaeus. The sequence continues at coordinate 1,559,190 of NW_012101310.1, read as the reverse complement.
GACTCAGGAGGACCTAGAGACCAGTTGAAGGTGGAGGTGAGAGAAAAGCAGTGCAAGAAGGAACGAGATTGTGAGTCCCCTGATGCCAAGTCATGCAATTATTATTACTCGGAATGCTGCGGCCAGACTTTGTCAACCGCCCTCTCTCCATCATCGTACCCTTTGGGTGCCAGGTGCTTGAGCGACTGGGAAGCAGATGCTGTGGTCCCAGCGTCTCTGGAGCTTTTCTGTTCACTGTGTGATGGACCAGGGGCTCTCTGAATCCTGGGCTCTGGCCAGCTCTGGTTGGCATAAGCATAGCTGCTCTGTCTCCCACTGTGGCCCAGAGGACCACTTAGGTGGCGAACAGTACCTCTGACAACATGCTTCACACGACGTGGCAGATAATACAGGACACCCCCTGGGGAGTTGCCTTGCAAATGTGTCAAAGGCCTGCCTGCCGGAAGCTACATCCAACGCTACTTTCCTCTCCAGGGAAATAGAATCTACCTGCAGCCCTGGGCACTGCCAGGTTTCCATGGAAATACTTGCACCCAGCAGGCTTCACAATCAGAGGCCCTGGGGGTGTGAGACAGTAGGGAGATCTTCTGTTCTGCTGCTGAGGGCCCGAGGCCACCTGGGAGTTGTGGGGCTGGAAGGGAGAGGGGACAGCCCTGGGTATTATTGCTGGTAGTCTTATCACGAGTTGCAAGCATTCATTCCTTCCTTCATTCATTTATTCATTCAGGGGTCTTGTTTCCTGTTCTGTGCTAGGAACTATGTAAACGCGAGCTCTCATCTTCACAGCTCTAGGAGACAGGAGAATAGATCCTACTTCGCAGATGAGGAGGTGGAGGTCCAGACAGTTTTATTCATTCGTTTATCCAACAAGTATTTATTAAGCACCTACCGCATGTCAGGTGGACAGACAAGAGCCATGCAGTCTCAGAGCTTAGGGTCTAGTGGGTTCCTTTCCACGGCGGAGGTGTGCAGGGCAGCAGGGCAGATCCACCGTCTGGCACTGGAGAGCTGATGTGGGTTGGGTTTTCTGTCTTTGCAGGATAAAGATTGAAGAAGACTATGCGAAGAACTTAGCGAAGCTCTCTCAGAACTCCTTGGCTTCTCAGGAGGAAGGGTGAGTGGGTAGGAGAGAGGTGGGAGTGGGGAGGATGCGGGGTCACTGAGGAAGGGGGATCAGCCAGTCACCACCGATCACTGGCATGGCCCCAGTTTGGATGGAGAGCTCTCCATAGGCCTGGCTGAAGGTGGGCACTCATGGCTCAGGTAGGCGCTCATGACTTAAGATGTGTGCCCGTGGCCCAAGCAGGGCACCCATGACTCAAGGTATGGGCGTCCACACTCAAAAGGGCACTTCCAGCCAGGCGCAGTGGCTCACGCCCGTTATCCCAGCAATTCGGGTGGATCACAAGATCAGGAGTTCGAGACCAGCCTGGCCCACATGGTGAAACCCCCTCTCTACTAAAAAAATACAAGAATTAGCCGGGTGTGGTGGCAGGTGCCTGTAGT
>NW_012101310.1:1551272-1557394 GCF_000951045.1 Mandrillus leucophaeus | reverse complement strand
AAGGAAGCTGAGTATGAGAGGTATGAGAGGGTGTTGTACCTGGCCCCTTTGTCTGGAGCTCTCCCCTGTGGGCTTGAGGCACAGGATCCCTTCCCAATAATTCTGTGACCGTTGAGTGGGACCTGGGCTGGGAGAAGCTTAACCCAACCCTCCCAGCCACAGAAGGATTCCTAGTGGGTAAAAAAGTCTCGGCCCTTATGCACCCCTGGGGGAAATGGAATATGGTGCAACCACTGTGGAAAACAATCTGATTGTTCCTCAAAAAGCTAAGCATAGAATTACCATATGACCGAGCAATTCCATTCCTAGGTTTATACCCAAAAGAATTGAGTACAGGCACTCACACTAATACATGTATACACATGTACAGAGCAGCAATATTCGTAACAGCCAAAAGGTGAAAACAACCCATGTTCCACCCAGCGATGAGAGGATAAACAAATGGTGGTGTATGCACAATGGATATCCATGGATAGACAATGGAATATTATTTACCCATGAAAAGGAATGGAACACTAATACATGCTACTGTGTGGATGAGCCTCGAAAACATTCTGCTAAGTTACAGGAGCCAGGCACAAAAGGTCTCATAGTGTATGATTCCATTTATGTAAAATGTCCAGAACAGGCAAACCCATGGAAACAGAATGTGGATTGTCATTTGCTTGCCAGGGTCTGAAGGAGGAGGGGAATGGGTTGTGACTGCTTAGGGGCTACCGGGTTTCCTTTTGGGGTGTGTATTCATCTGGTTGGGCTGCCACAACAAGTTGTCCCAGACTGAGCAGCTGAAACTACAGAAATTTATTTTCTCATGACTCTGGAGGCTGGGAAGTCCAAGATCAAGGTGCCAGCAAGGTTGGTGCCTGGTAAGGACTCTCCCATTGGGTTGCAAATGGCAGCCTTCTTATTACGTGTTCTTGCAGCCTTTCCTTGGTGTGTACTCAGAGAGAGAGCTCTGTGATATCTATTTTTTTTTTTTTTTTTTTGAGACAAAGTCTTGCTCTGTTGCCCAGGCTGGAGTGGCCTGATATCAGCTCACTGCAACCTCCACCTCCCAAGTACCTGGGACCACACGCATGCACCACCATACCTGGCTAATTTTTTGTATCTTTAGTAGAGACGGAGTTCCACCATGTTGGTCAAGCTGGTCTAGAACCCCTGACCTCAGGCAATCCACCAGCCTCGGCCTCCCAAAGTGCTGGAATTGCAGTGTGAGCCACCGCACCTGGCCAATGTCTATTTTTATAAGGACACTAATCCTATCAGATCAGGGCTGCACCCTTATGACCTCATTTAACCTTAATTACTTCCTTAGAGGCCCCATTGCCAAATGCAGCCACATTGTGGGTTAGGGTTTTAACCTAAGACTTTTGGCGGGACATAAACCTTTAGTCCATACTAGCATGACAAAAATGTTTTGGAACTAGATAGAGGTGATAGTTGCACTCACAAAACGGGCATTTGATTCGGTCTTGTCCTCAATGCACCTGCATTGTTCACTTTTAAACGGTTAATTTTATGTTATATGAATTTGACCTCAGTAAAAACACAAAGACTCTCAGGAGGTTAGAGCTGAAAAGGTCCCTAGAGGTCCTCTCTCTTCCAACCTCCTTCTGGTGCTGGTCTGTGTTTGAATTCCTCCTCCAAGGGGGAGTGAACCCCCGAGGAAGGAAGACGTTCTATTGTGGGACGGCTGTGGTTGTCAGCGAGCCGTGATGTTCAACCAGTCCAAATCTGCCTTCATGGCTTGAAATCCTTCAGGGGACTGAGATTTTGCCAGCCCAAATGTGGCTTTGATTAAGCCCTCCACATGGGTTGGCTATGCAGCCAGGCGGCCTCCTTGGAATGGTTCTCACCCTGCCCGCCAGCCACAGACCACAGGGCAGCCCAGCAAGACCAGCGTCCCTTCCACAGATGTAAATGAGGTTAGTTCATTCCTGGCCTCCTCCTGCTCCGTGCACGGGGCCTGAGATGGGGCAGGAAGGCGGCACATAGAGGAGCAGCTCTTGCTGCCTGGGAAGGGACTTTCCTAAGTATCCCCGTGCCCTGCAACCACTGTGCCGCTCTGGAGTCTTCCGGCTTCCACCTCTCCGGCCTGGGCTGTTGCCAAGGACACTGTGTCCTGGCCAACACGCACAGCATATGCTCCTCACTCGAGCAGTCCAGCTCCGTGAGTCAGGCCCACGCTGACATACTGTACGCACATGCACGGACAAACACAGAGACAAACACAGCACAAGCTCACATACATGCATCAGGGCCACTGCTCCATAGATGTACACATTACTTCTCACCCTGCATGCCCACATAGCAGCCCCATGCACACAGTCCTGTAGCAGGCACTGGAGCATGAACACATCAGCCCCCTACATACAGCGTGCAACGACACTGATTTACATTTACACACAGCTTTGGACATTTAACCCCATCTCCTTGAAGACTTTCAAAGCAAAGCAGGAGTCTAGAAATTTGGAGCAGTCGAGGAAGATGCTTCTCAGGGAGGCTGGAGTGGCTTTTGCAATTCAACTTCTGTCCAAATTAGATTTCACAGGACGTGTGCACATTGGTAAATAAGCGGAATTCGGCTGTTTGTTCTGCCTTTAGTTTTTCTCTCCTGTGTGGAAAGGAAATGGGATTTTGGTTTTCCTAGTGGGTGATCATGAAAACAACATGCATTTTGACTTGGCATGCCTCATACTATATGTTGGAACAGAGATGCATCTCAGATTTTGTTTTGTTTTTCATTAACTGTTTATCAGATGAAAAATCTCTTTTCGAATGAATTTGTAAGTAGCATTTTAATAAATGGTGACATGACTCCAGAGAGCCTGGAATATTGGAGAGCAGGGAGGCATTCACCAAGGATGCACTGGCTCAGAGGGGCCCATCTGAATGTCTGGAGAGATGTCCTCCCACTTAGCAGTGCCCGGCCTGGAGGTAGAGCTGAGGACGTTGTGTTGGGTGGAAAACCATGATTCTTCCCTTCCTCCCAGTTGCCCAGAGATAATATTCTCAGGCCACCATGGCTGTCCCTGGGCCATTTACCTGCCATGTGCTCTGCTGACAGTAGACTGACAGCTCTGTGGAAAGACGCATGTGCTCATAGAAAGCCTGGGCACTGCCCAGGGCCTTTTTGACTCTGTGACTCTTGTTCGTACCTTCTGCTGGCTGCTGTGGGTGGCTCAGCTGCAGGGGCAAACCCCTCGCACCTCCCTTTAATCCAATTCCCACTTCTCCCAGGACAGCCTCCATATGCTTCGAATAGTGTTGGCTTTCACCCTAGAGCTAGGAGGCATCTTGAGATAATTTGTGTGTATGGCGTGAGGTAGGGCCAAGATTCCTTTTCCTCCTATGGATGTACAGTTGTCTCTGCACCATTTGTTAAAAAGATCATCTGTTTTCCCGCATGGAAACACCTTAACCTCTTTGCTGCAGTCAATCGGCCCTAGCTGTGTAACTCTGTATTCTGCTCCGCTGATCTGTGTAACTGCCAGGACTGCTCCCGCCACCTCTGGACCTCCTACCCACCTGTTGAATGAGGTGGGGCACCCAAGCCACCCAGAGGGTGTGGAGTACCCCAGCACAACTTCCTGGAGCTCAGGCCCTTCAGGCAGAGACAATTGTCAACAGCTTGGACTACCCCGTTTCATACTCCAACGCTTCTCTGGTGGCTTCCCCTGCCTGGATCACTGAGGGGACCTTTCTTTGCTGCTGGACTCCTAGATAAAATCAGGTAGTCATTTCCCATAAACACCCACCTCGGCCTGAGCCAGCACCACCCACCACACAGGCCTGGCCAGTCATCAGAGGGATCTGCTGTGCTCTGCTGGGCAATTCTTTGCTGCCGGCTGCTCTGCTCTAGACCCAGAAGCCTCACCACATGCTGTCTTTTAATCAGCTTTTGCCTCTCGACTTTAATGAATTCTCTGCGGGGGAGTGGCTTTTGGATGATATTAAGTCAATGGAACATTCAACCTGGATTTACTGGCTGTGTTGAAGAGGCTGGGAGCAAGAAAGCAGGGGTATCATTTGGAAGGGTCATGGGGTTAAAGAGCTCCAAATCATAGAGAATGGGGCCTGCATTGGCAAGTCTTAGGGACTTCAGGCGATTTCTTCTACATGAAGCCCTTCCTTGGAGTGGAGAAGTGATGCCGATAAGAGGACTTGGCCCTTCTCTAGTAAGCTGTGGGCCGCATCAGGGCTCACAGCTAGAGAAGCAGTGCTAGAGGAGACCCTGCTTCTGAGGATGGCAGTGGGAGCCTTCTCTGCCCTGTGGCTGCATCTAGGTCACTAGACCCACACAGTCCATCTTTGCCCCTTCTGGAAGCCAGGCAGCTGGGGTTTTTTCCATAAGCAGGGCTGCATGGTACCTTCTGTTTGAAAAGAGCTTCTCTGGCTGGGCACGGTGGCTCATGCCTATAATCCCAGCACTTTGGGAGGCCGAGGCTCACCTGAGGAGTTCAAGACCACCCTGGCCAACATGGCAAAACCCTGTCTCTACTAAAAATACAAAAATTAGCCAGACATGGTGGCGCACTCCTGTAATCCCAGCTACACGGGAGGCTGAGGCAGGAGAATTGTTTAAACCCAGGAGGCAGAGGTTGCAGTAAGCCAAGATCACGCCATTGCACTCCAACCTAGGTGACAGAGCAAGACTCTGTCTCAAGGAACAAACAAACAAACTAAAAGAGCTTCTCCCTGGAATAGAACCTGTTTCTTTCCTTGATTGATTAGCAGATGCTTGCGCCCCTCATCGGCAAACCAGGGGAGGGGTGATGTGAAAGCTCTGGGGACAGTGACGGCCCAGGGGTCAAGGCCCTCACTGCAGCTGAGGCTTTGGAATGTCCCCATACCTGCTTCCTGCACCTTCCTGGGTCCTTGCGAGCCTCTGGATTTCTAGGAATCCCCCCGCCACTCGGCTGTGTGCCACAGTCTGCTTCCTTAGCTTGCAGAGGTAAGGTGAGCTCACTTGGACCTTGGTGGCTCATCGGACCCTGTGAGTTGAAACGTGATGCTCGTGTCTGGTTTCTGCCCAGCCTCTGCCTCATCCGCATCCACATTCTCAGCTATCATATACCTCCCTGAGACCTGGGGTGGAGCCCCACCGTCCCACCTCAAGAAGGGCTTTGGCTTCTGACCTGAGTCTCATGGTCTTTTTGTTGCAGTTCCTTGGGCGAGGCGTGGGCCCAGGTGAAGAAGAGCCTGGCGGACGAAGCAGAAGTTCACCTCAAGTTCTCTGCCAAGGTAACCCCTCCCTGCAGCCGCTCTCCTTTGGTCTTACACACTGGGGTACTGAAAAATAGTTAACAACGGTCTCTCCAGTTTGCCCTGTTTGCCATTTTCCCTGGTGTAAATTTCAAAGTATCCACATGAAGTCACGGAATACGGAGTTGGGAAGAGATGCCCAGTGGCTCACCATGAAGTGGTGCTTTTATACAGATACAGTAGCACAAATAACCATCAGTATCCACCAAGAGCATGGAAAATAGTAAAGTGTAGTTAGGAGGTGGTAAGTGCTGGGTATTTATTGCCTTGGTTTTTTATTTTTTGTTATTTTTAAAAAGACAAGGTCTCACTCTGTTGTCCAGGCTGGAGTACAGTGACGTGATCATAGCTCACTGCAACCTCAGCCTCCTGGGCTCAAACGATCCTCCCACCTCAGCCTCCCAAGTAGCTGGGACAACAGGTGCATGCAGCCACGCCTGGGTAATTGTTTATTTCTTTGTAGAGATGGTATCTCACTATTTTCCCCAGGCCAGTCTCGAACTCCTGGCTTCAAGCAGTCTTTCTGCCTCTAACCCCCAAAATGCTGGGATTACAGACATGAGCCACTATACCTGGCCTATTGCCTTTGTTTTTAATATGATTAATTGAATTATAAGTTTATATCATTTCCTGTTGATAATGGCTGTGTTTAACAACCAGCAAACAGAATTCCTGAAAATTTAACATTTGGCTTTTGGGAGCCATTGGGAGCAGGTCTTAGCACACCCCTCTGTTTCTCAGGGCAGCCCTTGAATGATGAAGCCCTGCTTTCTTTTTGCCTGGCTTTCAGAGGGATGGTGTAGCATGTCCTGTCTCTTCCTAGTGTCAGGAAATACTAGGTTATGTCAAAGGGATAA
>NW_012101310.1:1548788-1551222 GCF_000951045.1 Mandrillus leucophaeus | reverse complement strand
CTCAAGGGCAGGGTGTTTCTGTCCTATTCCTATCCTCAGGGCTCAGGATGGTGCCTTGCACATAGTAGATGCTTAATAAATATTTTCTTATTGAGTCATGAGTGAACGGAGCCCTCTGACTATCTCTGCCCCACCCCCAGTCTTTTCAGGTCTCCTTTCTCTCAAGATGTCTTCATGTTTCCAAGTGACTCTCCCCTCCCCACTTCCTGGCACATATCTCCAGGTTTTCTGTCCGACTCTCAGCTAATTTTTAGATGAAAAATAAACTAAATCTCTCAGTGAAATAATCCACTCTAAAGTGTACGTGACTGATGGGGCCACCCATTAACAGTCTTGCCTTTTAAAGAAAGAGGGGCCAGGTGTGGTGACTCACGCCGGTAATCCTAGCACTTTGGGAGGCCGAGGCAGGTGGATCACAAGGTCAAGAGACTGAGACCATCCTGGCCAACGTGGTGAAACCCCATCTCTACTAAAAAAAAAATACAAAAATCAGCTGGGCTTGGTGACCCACGCCTGTAGTCCCAGCTACTTGGGAGGCTGAGGCAGAAGAATCTCTTGAACCCTGGAGGCGGAAGTTGCAGTGAGCCGAGTTCGTGCCACTGCACTCCAGCGTGGTGACAAAGTGAGACTCTGTCTCAAAAAAAAAAAAAAAAAAGAAGGACCTCTCAGAGTGCACCATCCCAGTGACCCTGGCCTCCTTTCTCATCCCTCTGCCCTCCCATCGTCACTAGTCGGACACAGCAGGGTAAACTGCCTAAACTCTGAGTCTCCCTTCTTTCAACGCATCTTTGATCATTTGAAGGTAGCATCCCTCAAAGATGGTTGCTGCTTCCTGGGGCTTCCACGTTCAGCACTCACTGGTCCTGTCTCTTTCCTCGTGCCGTTCCCACTGCAATTGCAATTCCCTGCTTTGGGATCCCATATGACATACCCCATGATGGTACTCGGCACACAGAAGGCAGAATGAGTGACTCAGATGACTGAGACACGTGAGAGGACTTTCTAAGGAGCTGGGTGGGAAGAGGGAACAGAGCTGCTACAGCTCCCCGTGGCTTAGTGTGCCCCAAGATTGAGTTGACACCGAGATGTGAGTGACAATTCCCAGCTAGTGAAGGCACGCTAACCTCACTACTCCAAGCGCTTCACAAGAAAATGGCTACTCAAGTCCTGGCAGAGAAGGGAACTCCATGAAAGGGTCTTTTTCCTGCGTTGCATCCAAAACAGCAAGTTGTTTTTCAGCGGCAGATCATGAGTAGCTTTTCCCCGCAAGGCCTCCCTTCTCCTGTCGGAGCCCCCAGCAGCTCCATTCTCTGCTGTGGTGGAAACTTCCAATGACTGGCAAGATGCCTGGGCGGGCTGCCATTGTGATGGGGTGGGGCTGGGAGCCAGAGCTGTGAGCTTTGGAAAGGTCACCTGCTGGGTCCCCGGGAATCTTGGTGGCATTTACTCCCCATCAGCAGGACCCCTGATTCTTGATTGTTTAGAGTACTCAACAGGTGGTAAAACCCTCTCCGACGGGGTAGTGGTGACGTAAGTGGTGTGGATGGCTGTGTGCAGGATTTAACTCATTGCCGTCAACCACCGTGTGAGATGGCATCCCCATTTCACACTGAGAAGAGGTGGGGTGAGATCACAGCCCATGGTCACACAGCCAGGTGGGCTCAGTCACAGAGCAAGCAAAGGAGAGGACTGAGCAAATGAGAGACTTGGTCCCCAGAGCTTTTCTTCCAGCAACACCCCCTCTTTGGCAGACCAATGGCATTGAAGACACATCCTCTTCCTGAAACTCTGCCCTTCCAGGGGTTGCCAATGGGCTGGTGCAGACTGGCCCCGGACAACCAAATGCTCAGAGCATTTTTAAGTTAGTGTTCAGGACACAGCGGGGACCTCACCATTCAGCTGACGGGAAGCTCATGAAGACCCGTCATGCAAAACAGACTTTGCTACAACAGGCTCTCAACTGCTTCCAGCCTGTCCGTCAGTGTTGGTGGCCTCAGGCGATCATCGCAGCAGCCTAGTGGTTTTACAGAGATTCCTTGAGAAGAAAGTGCCTCCAAGGATTTATTTGACTGCCATGAATAATATAGCTCCATATGCTGAAAATCCTTTTTAACGTCTGCTCCAAAAGACTTACTGAAATTCTGCTCCGAATGCTCTGTGTCAGGGGTAAAAACTCTTTAAGAAATGCAGGCTGGGTGCGCTGGCTCAAGCCTGTAATCCCAGCACTGTGGGAGGCCGTGACGGGCGGATCACGAGGTCAGGAGATCGAGACCATCCTGGCTAACCCCATGAAACCCCGTCTCTACTAAAACATACAAAAAAACTAGCCTGGCGAGGTGGCGGGCGCCTGTACTCCCAGCTACTCGGGAGGCTGAGGCAGGAGAATGGCGTAAACCCGGGAGGCGGAGCTTGCAGTGAGCTGAGATCCGGCCAC
>NW_012101310.1:1543005-1545533 GCF_000951045.1 Mandrillus leucophaeus | reverse complement strand
GACTGTTCTCTACTGGAGCTGCATACCCCGGTCACTGTGCTAAGTGCTTGGAGACACAGACGCTGATGTGGTTTCTGTCCCCAGAAGGCTCTCAGTTTGGAAAATAAGGGAGACAGACACAAGAACAAAGCCATGCAGGAAGCTGTGAGATAAAATAAGTGTGTGAGGTCATTATTATTATTATTTTATTATTATTTTGAGACCGCGTCTCACTCTGTCGCCCAGGCTGGAGTGCAACAGCACGATCTCGGCTCCCTGCAACCTCCCAGGTTCAAGTGATTCTCCTGCCTCAGCCTCCCAAGTAGCTGGGATTACAGGTGCCCACCACCATGCCCAGATAATTATTTTATTTTATTTTATTTTTTGTATATTTAGTAGAGATGGGGTTTTACCATGTTGGCCAGGCTGGTCTCGAACTCCTGACCTCAGGTGATCCACCTGCCTCGACCTCCCAAAGTGCTGGGATTACAGGCATGAGCCACCATGCCCGGCACATTGATTATTAACTTGATTTAGCCATTCCACAATGTATACATATTTCAAAACAGCATATTATAAACCATAAATATAGGCAGTAAAAAATTCTAAAAATAAAATGTAAAAGCTGCAGAAGCCAGAAGAAAGGAGTTAACAGATGGGGAAATCAGAAGGCGCTAGTTGCTAACCAGTTATCCTATAGACGTGTGCTGGGGCCTCCTGAGCTAAGGTGACCTGCATAAACTGAGACCTGATAGGCAGCCACGTGTCAGGGCGTGTCTCTCACCTTCCTGCCAGGTTGCTGCCCCAGACTCATCCTCACCTGCCTGGGGAAGTGGGGGCGCCCCTCCCACCCCTCCTCCCTGCACTGGCTTACAGCTGATACTCTGGGTCCTGAGTGTGCTTCTCCACTCTCCCAACAGCTTCACAGCGAGGTAGAGAAGCCCCTGATGAACTTCCGTGAGAACTTCAAGAAAGACATGAAAAAGTGCGACCACCACATTGCCGACCTTCGCAAGCAGCTCGCCAGCCGCTATGCCTCGGTGGAGAAGGTGAGAGGCCCAGGACGCTGGGCCAGGGCAGGCACGTCAGGAGCTGCCTGGAAGGAGAGGGGACTGGGAAGCCAGCAATGGCTCCATACGCCAAGGCGGAATCTTTGTCCCCAGGTAGGGGAATAGGGGGATGTCCAAGCCTCGTGCCCACACCTGAGCACTCCATCCATCCAAGGGCAGATGGAGCTGCCTCCCCGTGGTGCTCAAATGCTCGAATGACCACCCAGAGGGCCAGGGGTGTGAGGAGAGGCTGCAGCAGCAGTGGGTGGTCGAGGGACTGTAGGCGACCAATTAAACCTCGAGACTGGCAATGCTGGTGCTGGTTCACGTGGGGGTCCGTGTTTAAACCTCACTGGGCGGAGTCCTCCTGATTCAGTCATCCGCTTCCTGCTCTCCTTCCTGCTCAGGGACGAGGCAGAGTCCTGGGTGGTCTCGCCTCCAGGGAGCTGATGTTCAGCCTTAGAGGGAAGACAGCGTGCCCCAGAGACTGATTCCCAGCCCCGGTGCCTTAGAGAGGAGAAGGGGGCTCAAAATACTGGGACACCCTGGACCCAGTCAGCTGCCGCCACCCAAGGGCCACAGAGATGCCAGTGGTGGCCTGGAGGAAAGGCAGTAGAGTGAGGGGAATGAGAGGGTCAAGGCGTGTCCAGCTCCGGAATGGGAGGGCTGGTGCTACATCCTGTGAAGTACTGCAGGGGGTGGGACACAGGTGGCCTTTGTGGTCCCTTCCAGGCACAGGGGATGTGATTTTAGGACTGCCTAGGTCCCCAGTCTGTATACAGGCTTCATAAGGGAAAAAAACGTGATTTGAGAGATTGATGTAGGCTGAGCCCCGATGTCACTGGAAGAGGCAAGGATGAAAAGAGCCAGGTTGTAGCCTCTACCTAGCTGGGTGGCGCCACCCTGGCTGCTGTGCCTCTCTGGGCCACTGTGGCATCATCCACACAAACAAGGGGTAAAAGGGCTCTAAAGGGAAGCTAGGCTGCGTGGCCCAGGAGGCCCACTGGCTCCAAGCTTTACGAGCAGCTTCTCTGTGTCCTTGGATCCCAGGCCCGGAAAGCCCTCACAGAGCGGCAGAGAGACCTAGAGATGAAGACCCAGCAGCTGGAGATCAAGCTGAGCAACAAGACAGAGGAGGACATCAAGAAGGCGCGGAGGAAGTCCACACAGGCTGGTGAGTGCCGGGCACCCTCCCGGCCTGCTCAGTGCGCCCAGAAGGAGAGGGCATGGGGCTAGGAGATGGGGTGACCAGGGAGGGTGCATCTCTCCTTTGCAAGACTGCAGTGGGGAAATGACTTCCCTTGTTTCCCAGGAGGTACCCCCTCTTCTCTCCTCTCTGACCCACACCCGGAGACCTCAAAGGAAGAGACTTTGGGCATCAGAGGAAGGAGACAGGCCGGGCTAGTTCTGGGACGTGGTAGAGGCTGGACTTCTCACTCTCTCCCTGATCATGGCTTTTTAAATTTTTTTTACTTTTTTTTTTTTTTTTTTTTTTTTTTT
>NW_012101310.1:1538852-1540484 GCF_000951045.1 Mandrillus leucophaeus | reverse complement strand
CATGGGCTTTTCCCCAGACCACAGAACCTGGGGCTGGGGTCCAGGAAACCTTAATGTTGAAAACTCTTCCCGGTCATTCCTGGACATATTAAAGTCTGAAAATCACTTGCTTTCCACGTCCTTAGAAAGAGACCCCAGAGTTTCTGAGTCAGCAGGCTGAGCTGGCTCTCCCAGATTCCCGGAGTCGTACAGCTCTTCCTACTCAGCAAATGCCAAACCTATGTACATGGGAAGGGGATTTGTTTATTCTCATAAGCTCTCAAGATGTTTGTAGCATCCTGCAAACTGCCACCAGATGGGGATGTTTTCCTACACAAGGAAGGTTCCAGGGGCTCAAAAAGATAGTAGGACATATTTACAACTAACACGAGGAGGAGAGAGGTGTTTGGATGGCCAGTTCTCTGTGAGTCTTTGAAGGCCATCCAGCGACAAAGCTGTCTTCTTGTCACCCGGGGGATTGGGCTCTGAAGAGTTTGTCATTCTTTCTACAAATACAGAAGGGGCGCCCACCCTGCACCAGCCCAGGTCAGATACTGGGCACAGCTGTGCTCAAGCTAGATCAGGCCCCTGCCCGCTTGGCGCTCCCAGCCCCGTGTAAGTCAGTTACTTAGAATAAGGACACCTACGTTCTGTCGGTCTCCAGAGAAAAGGATATTGTACAGCCAAAAACCTGGCAAGGAGGGAGAGGAGAGAAGTCACAGAACCCTCGTTGGGATATCATCTGTCCAGGGAAGTTGAGCTGCGCCCCCTAGAGACACCTCTGAGACAGGTGGAGGTGGATTGGTGGTGGTGGAGTGGGCATAGGTTGAAGCGAGTTGCCTGATTCCAGGCAGTGGGGTGGGAGGGGAGCACAGGGCTAGGGTGCCCCCTGGCTTTGACCACAGCAGGTCCCGTTGATCTGTTTTCTTATGAAGTAAATGTTATGCTCACAACCAAAAAACAAATTTTAAGGAGAAGTTCTTTTAAAGCGGGGTGGGGCGGGAAAGAGGGAAGGAATAAGAGAGAAGAAAAAAGCTTAAAACCCTGATGCCAGCCAGCTCTTCTGGCAGCATAAACCCTTTTCTCTGGCCCCTGGGATACAGGGCGGTTCCCTTTGGTGGGAACCTGTGTGCCTGTGCCCCAGGCAGCCCAGCAAGCTGAGAATGACTCCATGAGCGCAGTGTGGAAGAGTTGCCACTGTGTTTCCAGCGGGCCTCGAGGAGTTCCCACCATCAGTTCCTCGAGGTTTGGAGCCTGTCTAGCTCATCTTTGTATTCTCAGCACCTGCCATGGAGTAGATGTTGGATAAACAGGACTGACCTGAGACCTGTAATTGAATGGCATTCATTCGACTGTTCTCTACTGGAGCTGCATACCCCAGTCACTGTGCTAAGTGCTTGGAGACACAGACGCTGATGTGGTTTCTGTCCCCAGAAGGCTCTCAGTTTGGAAAATAAGGGAGACAGACACAAGAACAAAGCCATGCAGGAAGCTGTGAGATAAAATAAGTGTGTGAGGTCATTATTATTATTATTTTATTATTATTTTGAGACCGCGTCTCACTCTGTCGCCCAGGCTGGAGTGCAACAGCACGATCTCGGCTCCCTGCAACCTCCCAGGTTCAAGTGATTCTCCTGCCTCAGCCTCCCAAGT
>NW_012101310.1:1534389-1536292 GCF_000951045.1 Mandrillus leucophaeus | reverse complement strand
TTTTTTTTTTTTTTTTTTTTTTTTTTTTTTTGCCCAAGCCCCACATCTCTGACCAGGAGGTGGACAAACTCCTTCACGCGCTGACAGCTCAGGGCCCTGTCCCTGTTCGGAGCCCACAGAAGCGCACAGCCCACCCAAGCTGCCCACTTCCCCAGGAAGCAATGCTTTCAAGGTTCACCTATGGGGATGGGCTCCTGCCCTGGGAACAGAGGCTGACACTTTGTTTAAAGAAATAACCAGATTTCAGTCTCCTGGAAGGAGTCTCCCAATGAATTGGTTTCTGCTTCCACCTAGTGGTAAAAGTTAGCTAATACACAGAGGAAGAGAAGGCCTGGTAGAAACCAGTGAAAACCTCAGTAACTAGGAAGCCATGTTTTACTGCACGAGAGGACACACATGTTACCTCTGGAATGAGACTGTGTCCCATAGTGTTAGAGTTTGGTCTAACACTATTCACTTCAATTTCTGGTGAACCTGTTACAATTCCTTCATTATAGAAGAAAGCATTCACCTTACAAGCCACGTTTTACTGCACGAGAGGACATACATGTTACCTCTGGAATGAGAATGTGTCCCATAGTGTTAGAGTTTGGTCTAACACTATTCACCTCAATTTCTGGTGAACCTGTTACAATCCTTCATTATAGAAGAAAGCATTCACCTTACATAAGGTAGGATAGAAATAGGTCAATAAAAAATAATGTAATAGAAGGATAACATTTTTTATAGAGATCTTATAATGCACAAAAATAAATTACAGGATCCATAAATAGAAGGCACAATATATTTATTGGTAGAGAGAAGGGGGGCACATAAGGGGAAGAGATCTGTTTAAATTATTAAGTTATTAAAAAAATAAATTGTAGGCCAGGTGCAGTGACTAACACCTGTAATCCCAGCAATTTGAGAAGCAGAGGCAAGAGGATCATTTGAGCCCAGGAGTTCGAGACCAGCCTGGGCAACATAGTACCTCATCTGTACAAAAAAAAAAAAAATTGAAACAATTAGCTAGGCATGGTGGTGCATGCCTGTAGTCTCAGCCACTCAGGAGGCTAAGGTGGAGGATGGCTTGAACCCAGGAGGTTAAGGCTGCAGTGAGCTATGATCACACCATTGCATGCCAGCCTGGGTGACAGAGAGAGACTCCACCTCAAAAAAAATGATATTGCAAAAACATTATTGGTACATGGCAAAATATTTTAAGCAGCAGACAAGAATATAAAATGCTATTCACAGAAATAATCACCATCTCTTCCTAGTGTTTTGATTTTTAAATATTTAAATTTATATAAATTTGATGATACAGTCTGTCTTCTGAACTTCCTGGAAATACCTCTCTTTCATTTCTATAAATCTTTTTGCCCTTCCATTCATGCATATCAAACTTTTTAATGGCTGGCCAGTGTCCGATTGTATGGTTGTACCCAAATTTATTTCATCATTCCCTTAATTGAGGTTTAGGACTCTCAGACTGTTTCAGAGTGCTTGCCAGCCGGTGAAGCTGTTGTTATTTGTACCTGCATCTTTGTGTGTGCCTAAGACCAGATCTGCATATAGAGAGAATATAGATGCTGAGTCAAACGGTATTATTCATCTTGATGGATATTTCCAAATTGCTTTCCAGAGAGAGCACCCATCAACAGCATCTATGAATAATGCCTGTTCTCTAAATGCTTATCAACATTGTGTGTCACCAAGATTTGAAATCGTTAGTGAGAGAGGAAAATGATATTTTGTTTTTAATTTGCTTTTCTCCATAACCCCGGTTGAGTATGTAAAATGTACATATAAATCATTTTGTACTTTCTGTGAACTGACTAACTTATATCCTTTATATCCTTTCCCCATTGACCATAGATTCTTTATCTATCAGGGAGATGAACCATTTGTCTTTTTTTTTTTT
>NW_012101310.1:1521271-1534339 GCF_000951045.1 Mandrillus leucophaeus | reverse complement strand
CCTCCCGGGTTCACGCCATTCTCCTGCCTCAGCCTCCCGAGTAGCTGGGACTACAGGTGCCCGCCACCATGCCCGGCTAATTGTTTTGTATTTTTATTAGAGACAGGTTTTCACTGTGTTAGCCAGGATGGTCTTGATTTCCTGACCTCGTGATCCGCCTCCCTCGGCCCCCCAAAGTGCTGGGATTACAGGCGTGAGCCACAGCACATGGCCCGTTTGCCATTTTAATTGCAGATATTTTTCCTAGATGGTCATTTGTCTTTTAGTTTTGTTCTTTGTAGTTGTTGTTTGTTTGTCTATTTTTTCTTGCCGTTTTTCTGTACAGTGATATTTCCCATAAGAAGCCTAGATTTCAGAGCTGACTTAGATCTTTTCTTTTTAATCACCTAGAGGGTTTTTTCTTACTTTTTTTTTTGTTTCAGGTGTTTTTGTTTTTGTTTTTAAAACAGTGAAGGCTGGCCGCAGTGGCTCATGCCTGTAATACCAGCACTTAAGGTGTCCCAGGTGGGCAGATCACGAGGTCAGGAGTTCGAGACCAGCCTGGCCATCATAGTGAAACCTTGTGTCTACTAAAAATACAAAACTTAGCTGGGTGTGGTGGTGTGTGCCTGTAATTCCAGCAACTTGGGACGCCAAGGCAGAAGAATCGCTTGAACCCAGGAGGCAAAGGTTGCAGTGAGCCGAGATCACAGCACTGCACTCCAGCCTGGGCCACAGAGCAAGACTCCATCTCAAAAAAAAAACAAAAGAAAACAGTGAAATATTTAACCCACCAGACATTTCTTTTTCCTTACACTGGTGGTCTAACCATATTCCACAGTTTCTTATTTGTGGCGTTTTTATTTCTGCTGTTTTCAATGTGTTTTGCTATTTGGGTTTTCATTTAATCTCTGAGCCAAGAATTGTTTCAAAGAAAATCTTTACATGTTTACAAGCAAGGGCTTTTTTGTTGTTTTCTAATCTTGCTATTTTTTTTTTTTTTACATAGTTTTATTGCATTATCATCAGATAATACGGTCTCTCATTCCTGTAGTTCGGAATCATTTTGTGGTGAAAGTGACAGGCCTTAGACCTAAGTCTGAAAAATGCCACCTCTTCTGAGCGATCGCTGTGGCCAGCCTCCATGCTTTAGAGCATTGTCTCTTTGGATCAGTACAGTCCCCCTGCAGGGAGGTATATGTATACCCTTTACAACTGAGAAGACTGACGGAAGAGAAAGTGAGAATCTTCCACGGGCTCCACAGTGGTGGAGCGGTGAAGCCAAAATTCAGTCTCCTCTCATTCCAGAGACCCTGCTTGTCACCATTTTTCTGAACAGCCTGTTGCTTAGGAACTGCCACCTGTTCTTTCCTTCTGTTCCTTTCCTCCCTCCTCCTGAGCTTTTCCAAGGCTTCTAGAAGGAAGGACGTCAGATCCTCAGGGATCATGATCATCATCTTCATCTTCATCACCACCATAGCCCATGTTAATATTTGGCTCTCTACGCCCATCTCTAAGTGCTTTACATATGTTGACATATTTAATCCTCGTAACAGCTTGGTAAAGGTACAGTCGTTATCTCCATTTTACAGATGAAGACACGGAGGCAAGGGCAGGTTATCTGACTTGTCTACAATTACACAGTTACTAAGTAGTTGAACTGGGGTGACAACAAAGGCATTCTTGTCCCACAGTCCATGGTCTTAACCAATGCTGTTCTCATAAAGGTCCACTTTCAAGCTCTTGGGCTACCATAGAGAGAAGGCACAGCCCCCTTCACCTACTCTGTTTCCCGATGCTGTGGAAGTTCTTGAAGCATTTTCTCAAAATCAGGATTGACACACAGGGCTCAGGGAGTTTCACAGTGTACAGAGCAGCACGCCGCCCTCCTCCTCGGCCAGGCAGGAGCTCTTGGTGGAAATGTATTTGCATTTGGGAGGCCGATGCGGGCAGATCACAAGGTCAGGAGTTCGAGACTAGCCTAGCCGATATGGTAAAACCCCATCTCTACTAAAAATACAGAAACTAGCCAGGGGTGGTAGCACACACCTGCAGTAGCAGCTACTCAGGAGGCTGAGGCAGGAGAATCACTTGAACCCAGGAGGTGGAGGTTGCTTGAACCCAGGAGGTGGAGGTTGCAGTGAGCTGAGATTGCACCACTGCACTCCAGCCTGGGTGACAGAGTCAGACTCCATCTCAAAAAAAAAAAAAAAAATACATTTTACAGTGTGGTATCCACTTTCTTCTCTCTGGGTCAGTGCCCCTTGGGATCAAGGGTCCAGTCACTGGCCTTGGACCAAGAACAAAATGAATAAATGCCTCGGTGTGGGCTCTGTTACTCAAGGCACACTTGCCCCTGGCGTGCGGCACAGCTAGTGGTGTGGTTCGCGGCTTGGCCTTGGGTATGGAGACATAACCTTCCCTATTCTCTTTGGCTTTCCTATCAGAGTACTCTGAGCCACAAGGATGATGCTACAGGAGTAACTTGAACTCTACTCAGATTCCCAAGTTCCACTCCAGCATTCTGCTTCTAGAATTACTAGAGAAAATTACTTCACTCTGGGGTTCATCATGAGCATTTTCCATCTTGAGTGAAGACCATGATGCTTTCCTCTTGCTGGAGCCCTGAGCAGATCAGGAAGCTACGCTGAGACAAAGCTGTGCGCGAGGGCTGTGCTGCTCCGCCTGCCATGTGCACACGCATTACCAGAGCTTCTCGTAAACACGCAGTCTCTGATTCAGTAGGTCTCAGATCTGTCCTGGGTTTCTGAATTTCTAGCCGACCCCGGGGGATACAAGTGCCACTGTCCCACAGACGGTGATTTGTGTAGCAAGCTTCCAAGGTGCTGATACACTTAGTAATGTTTGCAATTACTCCACAGTGCGTTTCCTTTCTAATTACAAAATGTTCCAGACATACATATGATAACAGAAAGTAATAGAGTAGTCATCAATATTGGATAGTTACGTTTGCCTCAGATCTTTCTGCAATGACATAAAATGCGATGGGAGGCGCTGATTCCTGCCCACTCGGCCTCTCTCTGTTTCCCAAGGTAGCCACTCTCCTGAAGCTGGTGTGTGCTGCTTCAGTGCATGTTTTAGACTGGGACTACAGATGCATTCTTTAGTGCTTCAGAAGGACATCTTGCAGTGTGTTCATGCATACACACACACACCCACACGTGATCTGCAAATTTATCTTCCTTAATTCTTCTTAGTACCAAATTGTGTGTGACATGTTTTAACCGATCTGGACTCCCCAGTGTAAAATAAAACTGCCATCTTTAGAGAGGGGGGAAGCATTTCTTGGGCTCATGATAGGATCGGGGGTCCTAGGAATACCCTACACACACACACACACACACACACACACACACACACACACACACACACACACACACAACCACCATCCTGAATCCTTGGTATCTGGCGTCAGGCTTCAGGGGAACACCTGAGCTGGTTTCTCATGGGGGTGGGTTGCCCCCTACCTTCCCTGGCTCTGCTTTCTTCTTCCTACTCCTACTGCCATCCCTTTTCCAACTTTCCAGTGGCCACCGTGACCCTAGTGGGAGGAGAAGGCTTGGCGGTGGGGCACGGAGTCATGGTGGGGACAGGATGTATCATGATGGTGACTGTGGTCTTTTTTCCAGGAGATGACCTCATGCGCTGTGTGGACCTCTACAACCAGGCCCAGTCCAAGTGGTTTGAAGAGATGGTGACCACCACATTGGTAAGTGGTCAGGGATGTGTGGACATGACGGTAGAGGCTGACGCAGAGCAGCCCCTGGTGGTGGTTAGCGGGCACGGGGGTAATGGGGTGGAGTGACCCTAGAGATGGTCATCAAACCTACTTCAGTGTTGGGGTCAAAACCTCAATCTGAGCCAGCTTATGTGGATTCAGATCTCTGCTCCAGCACTTCCTAGCTGTGTGGACGTGGGCAGGGTTGGGTTGGATATGGCTACATCCTTCTTGGGCTGTCCCCTGAGAGGTCAGGGTCAACTGAGAATTCTCCTCAACTAAGTGGACAATGGCCTCTTTAGGAAAAATAGCCAAGCTATAGGAAGAGAGGACCCCCCCCCCCAACACACACACACGAGATGCAGGTCCTTGATAGGAGATCCTTGCAAAGTGGATGGATGGGTGAGGTTGGCGCTACACGGGGGGTGGGGGGAGGCCTCTGACCAAGGGTGAACAACAGGCGGCAGGGCCGATGATGTTTTCCTGAGTATTTCTTGTAAAGGAGCAGCATCTCCTTATCGATCAGCACCTGCCTGAGTGGACAGCGAAGTGTGGCTGGTGCTTGGGCCAGATGGGACAGGAGGCATCATGCCAGGTGCTCATCGGATCATCCCACTGCCTAAAGCCACCCCTGTCCATCCAGCACAGGACTCAGCAGCTGCCTTCCCCAGGTGTCAGCCCACCAGAGCAGATTAGAGGCCTCCACCAGGGACAGTGGCCTAGTTTTCTTCCTGGTTAATCTCCTAATTAAGCCCCCTGCTTTACCCCCCTTTTCTGGTTAATCACCTGGGCAGTGACCTACTTGGATGCAGAATAACAGCCTGATCCCCTAGATTCCAAAGACACAAAACCATCTAGAAACCAGAGGACAAACCCCTTCCCCTCTCCCCTTTGACAAAAGCTGCGCCACGTGCAGCCCCGTCTGCCTCCCTGGCCTGGTCTCTATTGCGGCCGCAGCACTAGGCGTGGGCAGAGGAAGGGAGGCTGCTCAGCAGAGGCCCAGGGACAAGGTCCCAGGAATGTGTGGCATGGAGCTCCCACATGTGTCCCCTTGCTGCACCCCACCAGGGCACCAGGGCTCGGGCTGCGTGGGTGCGGTGCCATGAGTAACAGCCCGATGGACTCTGGTTTAAATCCTGTCTCCCCCATCATTCCGTGTCGCTTTGGGTGAGCCGTGTTGTTGCCTCTCTAGGTGTTAGTTCCCTTGCTTGGAGAATGGGGATCATAACAGAAACGATCTCTTAAAATTGTAACGAGGACATTTAAGGAACGCACGGAAAGCCGTCAGCTCGGTGCCTGGCGGAGCAGGCTTTTCAGGAAGTAAAACAGCAGCTGCTGCTGTCATCAGCTTCACCTTCACCCGAGATAACGGGGCACGCTCCTCATCAGACCCTAGGGCGTCTGATGGGGCAGGATATCCACAGCCAGTGACTTGCGTTTTGTCGTCTTGGTGGGAGGACCCCCAAGTGGGAGGGACGTGCTCAGAGTTCTCCGGCCTTTACTTTCTCGGCAGGAGCTAGAGCGGCTGGAGGTGGAGAGGGTAGAGATGATCCGGCAGCACCTGTGCCAGTACACGCAGCTGCGGCATGAAACAGACATGTTCAACCAAAGCGTGAGTTTCCAGCCCAGCAGGACTCCTGGGCGACACGGGGCCTGGGGAGAGCCGCCTGGTGCTAGGCCGTGGCCAAGTGGCTGCTGCAAGTGAATCTATCCTAAAGGCGGGCAGTGGGCAGGTGCTGTGGCCTGGGGGTGGCCTCGTGGGCTGGGCCTGTCAGCATTGTCCTGGACGTCCGTGTGAATCCGACCCTGGCATGTGAAGTGGACTCACCTGTGAGCTGTTACCCCAAGAAAGAAGCTCATAATAGTTATAGTAGCTGAAGACATTATTAAATTTCTTAAAAAACAAAACCAAAAAAAAAAAAAACGACTTCTAGAAATATTCAAAATACCTAAAGCTCAAGTTTTATTTGTCCTGTTCTCTGGGGGTGAATGTGGGGTAAAAGGGAGAAGGACAGCCTTTCAGGCCCTCCCAGCCTCTTATCCAGGCCTGGAGTCTGCAGGGTGAGAAGCAGAGTCCGGATGCGTTCTGGGCTTCCCCGTTCACAGCCCTCTTCGTGTGCTGTTCCTCAGATGGGCCTCCCCTGGGGCCCTGGAGCCCTCTAGAGAGGCTGCTCTGAGAGACACTAAGGCGAGAACAGCATGTCTCAGAGGAGCTCTCCCCGGCTTGGCTGCTGTCTCTGACGATGTCGCATATTCTCTGTCTCTTGCAGACAGTCGAGCCCGTGGATCAACTGCTTCGAAAAGTGGACCCGGCCAAAGACAGGGAGCTGTGGGTCAGAGAGCACAAGACGGGCAGCATACGCCCTGTGGACATGGAGATCTAGATGGGCCTGTGCAGTTTCGGGGGGTCCTGCTGGGGAGGGGGACTGGGCTCCCACCGTGGGGCCCATGCTGAGTGGATGCCCCCTACCCTTTCTCCTGGGGCCACTGAGGAGAGGGCAGAGAGCTGGTGATTCCAGAAGGGTGACTCGGACGGCCTAGCTGGGGGCTCCCCTGTATTCCCAGGCCCAGAAGACAGACCCACAGCCCTGCCCTTGTCTCTGAGGCTAAAGACCCCCTGATTTCCGTGCTGTGCTTGCCGCTCTGAAACAAACGGAGGCTGGAACTTTGTGGTCCCTGCCGAGTTTTGTAGGGGTCACCGTCACATGCTTGTGCCCTGGAAGCCCCAAGGCTCTTCCTCCAGCTGGCTCCCTTGTCTCCAGGGCTTTGGAGAATCAGGGGAGGGAGGTCTCTGTCTCTAAGCCAGGTGTCAAGGATCAGCATCATGGGTAGAAGGTGCCATTCAGTTCACAGCCTCA
Organism: Mandrillus leucophaeus; assembly: GCF_000951045.1. Taxonomy (NCBI): domain Eukaryota; kingdom Metazoa; phylum Chordata; class Mammalia; order Primates; family Cercopithecidae; genus Mandrillus; species Mandrillus leucophaeus. The sequence goes on along the minus strand of NW_012101310.1, from coordinate 1,527,763 downwards.
CCCAGAATCCTTTGCAGCCCTCCTTCTTTATTTTTTTCTCATTGCATTCTGGGAGTCCACATCTGGCTTCCTCAGCCACTGTTCATCACCAGGGGTTTCAGGAGGAAGGCTTGGCTCCTGTCTTCCCAGACCCACCATGCCTGGAGAGGTCAGGATGGAACTACCTCATTCGGCAAATTAGCCCCAAATCGAGCGCTGCCTCATGTGTCCTATGAGATCAGGCGCCGTCTGTAAAGTCTCCTCTGGAAATGCCAATCATCCTTCCCCCAGCTGCTTCCTCGGGGAGGCCCCTGCCCCCACCCCTGCCACCCCTTCCACCCCTTCCCAGTCTCATTAGAGGAAGCTTTCCAAAGTTCTGTTATCAAGACCTCATCCAGCTCATCCAAAGGCTTCAGGGATGGAAACACAGCAGCTCGTCTCAGAGGCCAGCAAGCTGGGGCCTGTCCACCACTTTGCCCTCTGCACCTTTGGGCTGCCCTGGCCCCCACTCTCCCAGGCCGCCCACCACAGGCTCTTAACGGGGCCGAGTCAGTCCTACATGGGAGATGGGTTAGGGCAAGTCTTTGTCATCGCCCAGATGGCTCTGTCTTCTTGTGTATGGCAGGGCTGGGACTGCTGTCCCTTGTATGGTTTTCTGTCACTGGTGGGCACTGGACAGGCATAGCAGACTCTCTTGTGGCCACACTGGGTTGTTGCCATTCAGACAGTGTCCCGCCACCTTTGTTTCCAGCTCCTTCTGGACGTTCCAGAGCCCTGCACCAAACCCTCACTTGGTGACGGCACCTTCTTTCCCTCTCTCCGTCTTCCAATCCCTGGAAAAGTCTGGTCTGAGTGTGACTTGGGAAGCTTTCAGTGCTGCTGTTTGGTCCAGCTCATTACTTTCTCTACCACAGCAAACACATTCTCCACCATGTCAGTCTAAAGACTCAGCCCCAAGGGCCGGGAGAAGCGTGAGCGAGGGGCAGATTCTAGTCAGGAGCCCGTACCCTGGAAATCCATCTTTCTCCTTCTTTACCATTGACCACTTTGGGTTTGACCTGCACATCTGCAGTGAGGGCAGAATTCAAGAAGCACAGCTCACTGGTCTTTCAGTCTTAACGTGCTAGAAACCGATGACTTACTAATGTCTAATTTTTTGGCACCTCTATCATTGAATGAGAATTGCTTTCTTATAGTTCACATTAGAAAAATGCCTAATATACTAAAGTAAACCAAACATTGTTACTTTTCTCTTGTTCTTGAAGCATGGCAACCAAAAAGGCCGACGCAGAGGCCTTCACCGACATGAAGACCTCCTGGTAGGATCTGTCCATGGGTTGGAGAACCACTCAGTCCAGATCTGGGGTTGGGTCATGACACCAGCTACCGATTTTAGAATATTATTTCTTGGTTTCTTTATGAAAAATGGGTGCTAGTGGTAATTGCTTTGTGGCTTAGTAAACTACTTTGTGGATGATTTCCAAACATTCAAAGCCAATAGCCTTGTTATTCACAAGATATTTTGAGTACAATATGGCTCATTGACTTTTCCATTTCCATCTGAGGATTCCAGAGTCCTCTGTTCATCCCTGGGATAGAGTGAACCCTCTTGCGTCTTCCAGGGTAGCTCAAGTTGGCCCAGTTTGGGCCAGTCCATTTTTGGAGGTCACTCTTTCCCCCTCATCCCCTCCTTCTCTTTACCCCCTTCACGTACTTCCTTTCTTTCTTCCCTCTGTTATTCATTCATCAAGCAAGTTAAAGCCATTCGGCTACGATCTAATCTGAGGACACCATATGGCCCTGTCATCAGGGAAGCCCATGATCTCTCGTTTTCAGGGGCCTTACAGGTCAGCAACCTTGGCATTCATATACAGGTACTCTGCAGAATTCAAGTTTTCAGAGGTAAGTCTGTTGCGCTGATGAATCTACATTCGTTTGTTCAGTGAATGCTCAAGACAAGCCAGGCGTGCTGAGAAGTGGCGCTGTAGTTGTAAGATGGGCATTCCTCCACTCTCTATTCTCCATGTTGACGGGGAAGCGTATAATAAGAGCATTGTGCGCTCTCCACACTTAACCCTCTGGGATTCTTTATTATAAATATAAACTACCGTCGCGAGGCATTTACCTATTGGATGGAAGGTAGACAGCAACAAGATTTTAATCACCTGGTCACCAGACCCTCACGGCCCATATCCAACTCGAATTTCAGAAATTTCTGTGTTTGCTTTAAATAACTCTTTACAAATAAGGGCTGGGCACGGTGGCTCATGCCTGTAATCCCAGCACTTTGGGAGGCTAAGGTGGACGGATCACGAAGTCAGGAGATCGAGACCATCCTGGCTAACACGGTGAAATCCCATCTCCGCTAAAAATACAAAAAATTGCACAGGCGTGGTGGTGCGTACCTATAGTCCCAACTGCTCGGGAGGCTGAGGCAGGAGAATTGGAATTGCTTGAACCTGGTAGGTGGAGGTTGCAGTGAGCCGAGATCATGCCACTGCACTCCAGCTTGGGCGACAGAGCAAGACTCCATCTCAAAAAAAAAAAAAAAAAACTCTTTGCAAATAGGAAAGTGAAGCCCAAGGGTACCCAGTGAGGCTGTGAAATGGCCAGTGAATTAAGAGCAGGGCTGGAGTCGACAGTCCAGACCCCTGTGCGTATGAACAGGGGCCCCTTTCTGGTTGAAATCAAGATTAGGATGCAACTGAGAAAATAAAAGACTGCACTTTGGAGTGGCAAGCACGCTATCTGGGTTGTTGTTTTGTTTTGCTTCTGTCTTGGTGCTTAGGTGAGGACTTAGCTGGGTTTATTCAAAGTGGGTGAGTCTGGGCTATTCTTGAGAACCTGCATTCCATTTCTGAGAACAAGTCAGCCCCTTCTACCTGCCTCCACCCAAGAGACTGATATACAAGATCTGTTTGTGAAAGCCTGATTTAAAAAGAAAGAAAAAAAAAATCCTTAAGCCAGATGGTGTTCCAAGTTGGTTGCCATGAGAACCTCCAGGAAGAGCCACTTGTTACCCTCGATTCTTTCTAGTGCTTTCCATCAGTGGCAACACATAGGCCACTTGGACTGTGGAGACGGTGGCCCTGAGATTCTGTCAGTGGGACCATCCTGGGCCTCCTTTCTGGCTCCACTCAGCGCCCTGTTGGCCAAGGAGAATTTCTGCGGTGGGAGGCAGTGCTCCGCTGGTCAGGATTGATAAACGGCCAGGCACACCGAAAACAGTGTACCAACGAAGTCACCAACCAGGGCTTTGTTTCCTCACCCTATGTGAAAACCAATCAATTACTAGATGAGTGGATGGATGCATAAAAATCTGGGCTGAGCCAAAGTCCCTTTTGGAAAAACAAGCCATAAAATTGGAAGGACGTGAGAGACTTTGGCTTGTTTAGGTGATTTTACTTCCAGCTGCAGGTAGTCTTGACAAGGAGCGTTGAAACAGAAGGCTAGAGATGTACCCCTTGTGTAGGTAGGAGAGAACACTTCTAATGTTAAGTGGGGTACAGATCGGCTGCCTGCCCACATAGCCTGGATATCGTCTTATCCCCATAATCCTTCCATCCCTACAAGGCCCATCGCCACCACCTTTTCCCAGGTTTATTGAGGTATGATTGACATCCAGTAAAATTCACCCTTTGGAAATATACAGTTCTGTGAATTTTGGCAAATTTATTGTCTTGTGACCATCACCAAGATCAACCTGTTTTTATCACTCCAAAAAATTCCCTCCTCCTGCCCTCTTTTCCTGGCAACCCTGATTGATTATCTGATCCTCTAATTTTGCCTTTTCTAGAATGTCATATAAATGGAGTCACACTGATGTAGCCTTTTGAGTCTGGCATCTTTCCCTCAGCTTAATGCTTTTGAGTCATCCACGATGTGTGCGTGGTTTGTTCCTTCTCGTTGCCAGGAAGTATTTCATTGCATGGATGCACTACTCTGCTTCTTTATTTTTACACTGAGCCGTTTGCCCTGGAAGTTCTTGGCCCGGGGTCTTCAACTTGTTTGCACGACCACTTCCAGCTTGCTGCTTCCTTCAGCTCCCCAGGCTCCTCCTCCAAATGCCAGCTGTGCCCACAAGCTGTTCTTAGAGCTCACACTCGCCTTTTTGGTTCGTGGTAGGTTTTTGGTAGTGCAGAAAGAAGCCAGGGATGGGATGGGAGGGGAAGGGATGGATGGGTGCTCAATTGCTGCTCACGTCTGCTGCAACCCAAAGCCTGCATCTCAGCCAGTAGATCTGCTCCCTTCTGGGACCCAGGCTTCAGTGTCACACGGTCCTTGGCGTGTATGGGGCGTTGGGGGCTTTGAAAGGCGAGCAGCAGCAGCATGGACAAGAAGGCTGGGGCTGGCCCTGGGGCTCATCACGATGCTTTCCTGGATCTGTTGCTTCATCTGCAAGCTGAGGGTATGTGTTCTAGATGAGTGTCTCAGGTCACCGGCAACTGCATGTACCTTCCCCACTTCTCGTTTCCAATGATGTACCCTGTACACGTGTTCATGCCATCTCTGGCTCTCACCTGCACAGTCGTGCATAGAATTGCCTCAAGTCCTGGTGAGAGAGAGTTGCCTTGGCACTTTTCCAATAGCTAAAATTAAGAGTTTTATGAGCTGTTAAGAATGAGGTAGTTTCTCCTAGGACCCCCCAAAGAAAGCGCAAGTAACAACCGTTTGGATCTCCTTCACCAACCTTTGATAGTATGTTCTGGAGTCCACTCCCCAGGAACCAGGACAGATGTGAAGACGGAGTCTTGGTCGCAGCTGGAGCTTTGCTCAGCTGGTGGTCACACAGCCTGGCCTGTGCCAGAAGCCCACTGGATGGTGGTACGTGGTGGCAGGGACAGGACCACATCCAGCTAAGGCCAGACCGGGCTGAGTGTGACCCCCGAGGTAAACAATCCTCTAAGCTATGTCTTGTTCATGCTTCCTGCTCACTGAAAGGTGAGCCCCGAGACCAGTTGGGTACCTCTCTATGCGAACCAGAGACATTTGTGGATCCAGAGCAGGTGAAGATTAGGGCCAGGAAGCCTGAGCCCCCGGGGCCTCGAGGTAGGGAGCCCAGGAGGCTGCCAGGACTCTGCTGGGTGGAATTTCGCTCGGGGGGACTCCTGTCTCCCTCTCAGGAGTATTTCTTTTGAGGCTTCCCTGGAGGTGAAGAAGCAATTCCCGTTGCAGCAGGTTAGAGCGAGAATCAGACAGCAAAAACCAGTGCGCTTCTCCCCACGTTCGAAATGCTGGGACATGGCTGTCAGGAGGCTTTGCTGGGAGGTGTCTCTGGGGGTGACGTGAGCTTGGGGTGATGGCCTTTGGAGATGGCGTGTGGTGTTCGGGACTGTTCCTTGGTGTTTGAGGGAAACTTTAGTGAGATTGCAGTGGAATGTAAAGAGGTCAGGGCACGTGAGTGCTCTCTCAGGGTGGGGTGACTTGGAGACCTAGAGGGAAAGCCTGCTATGCAGGGGGAGGGCACAGGACTGGCCCTGCTCTGCTGCCTCCTTTGTCCCATAACCTGAAGTTAAGTCACATCCCCTGTCGGGACTTTCGTGCACTCATCTCTGTCAAGTGGGGATACCTCCCTTCCAGCATCACCTGCATTAGACGGGCTGTCAGGAGTCGTGGGTTCCAGGCAGCTGTGTGGACCCAGGGACAGACACTCAAAGGGACACCAGCCATCCTTGGTGACAGGGGCCCCAACTTAGCATCCCTTCCCTTCCTTACGAAGGAGATGACCAGAGACAACCCCTTCACAGACACGAGCACATCGGCAAACCCTACGAGAGTGGAATTTTCTAACAAAATAAACTTGCTTGTTTGATCTGTTTTCTGTAACTTTTGCTAAATACTTTATACATTTTTCATGTTAAAGAGCTGTGTCTCCCGCCAGCACTTCTCACCCCGGTATGAATGTGTGTCCTCCACATTGTATATCCTTCCACCCTCTGGCTGCCTAGATCAGTAAATAAAATCGATGTAATATAATTTATAAGTAACACTGTTGAAACCCCGATCCCAGTGAAGGCTGTAACCCACCTGCCCCCGCCCCCCCTCCAACCCGTTATCGCATTTGTGTGTATTAACGCTGAAGAATTAAATGTTTAAAGAGTTTAAATTTTGAAGGCGTTTGCTATATACAGTTGTCCTGCATTATTATAAAGAGTTTTCAGGAAGTTGAATCCCATCTCATTTTTTCTTCTTTGGCTCCGTGTGTATCCTCGAGATGCTTAGATTCATCCCATGTAAAATAAACTGTCCAGAGACACTGGGTCCCCCTAGGCGACCCTCTTTCCTGGAGGGCTGCCACATTCTTCATGTGACCTGTCTTGGCATTCCTCCCAGGCTCTTGAGATTGGTGGTGATTTCACCTCCGATGACTTAGTGGGAGACAAAGGGCATCTGGATACTGGCGCCCAAATGGACGCTATGCTTCTGGCCTCAGGCCCCTCCCCCTGGTGACTTCCTGTCTCTGTGGGTTCCAGCCCTCTGCTTCCCTCCCGTCTCCAGAGCTCCTGGCTGTTT
>NW_012101310.1:1518189-1521190 GCF_000951045.1 Mandrillus leucophaeus | reverse complement strand
GTGGCGAGATCTCAGCTCACTGCAACCTCTGCCTCCCAGGTTCAAGTGATTCTCCTGCCTCAGCCTCCTGAGTAGCTGGGACTACAGGCATGCCCTACCTTGACCGGCTAATTTTTATATTTTTTGTAGAGAGGGTTTCACCATGTTGGCCAGGCTGGTCTCGAACTTCTGACCTTAGGTGAGCCGTCCGCCTTGGCCTCCCAAAGTCTTGGGATTATAGGCGTGAGCCACCAAGTCCAGCCCATCCATTTATTCATTCAATAATTACTGAGCATCTGGTATATACCAGACACTGCTCTAGGTCCTGGGAACACATCAGGGAGAGCCCTGCTCTCAGTGAGCTTACATTCTAGCAGATAATAGACCTACTACGTTCTGTGATGTGGGTGTGGACGGTGTTAAGTGTTGTGGAAAAGAAAAACAGGACAGGGTGAGGGTGGGTATGTTGCAGTATTCAATAGGGTCATTTGAGTGGCCTCATTGAGAAGGTGGTATTTGATCAAAGACAAGGAGACCTGGGAGGGACCCTAGAAGGTCACTGGAGGGGAATGTTCCAAGCAGAAGAGATGCTCATGTATCTGAGGCCAGCCTGGCTGGAGTGGAGAGAGTGAGGAGAGAAGAGCAGATGAGGAATGTGGAGGGCTGCCATATTCTTCGAACGACCGTCTCGGTGTTCCCCCCAGGCTCTTGGGATTGGTGATGATTTTACCTCTGATGACTTAGCAGAGAGACCAAGGGCACCCGCCCCTTTTCGTCCCTTCTTGGGGGTGCCAAAGGGCACCTGCAAGAAATGGTGGGATGAGGGCCAGTGCTGCCTGTTGCAGGCTTTTGGCTTTGATGGGGAGAAGTGGGCAGCCATCGTGCATGACCTGATTTCATGGCTGTGGGGCTCACTGCAGGGCCGTAAGGGGACAAGAGCAGAAGCAGGAAGAGCTATTAGGAGGCAGAGGTGATGCTGCCTGCATGAGGCAGGTACAAGGGAGGCAAGAAGAATGGTCTGGTTCTGGCTGTACCTTGAAGGTAGAGTCAAGATAATTTCTTGATAGATTGGAGAGGGTTGTGACTGAAAGAGAAACACTGAGAATGACTCCAAGAACCTCAATCCAAGTCATCAAAAGGATGGATTGTCATTTTCTGCAATGGGGACAGCTGTGGGAGGAGGGTCCTTCCCCATTCTCTGTCTCCCCCGCCACCTTCTCCATACCCCCTTTTCCCTCTCAATGCAGACTTCTCTGCAGGTGCTGGCTCCAGGCCAGAGGGCAGGAGGATCATCTTGGCCTTCAGCTCATAAAAGGCAAGGTCGAGCAGTGGGGAAAGGGTGGGGTCTGGGTCCCAGCTAACAGCCGAGATAGAGCTCCTGCTTGAGGGGACAGGGCCGGCTTCTGGGAAGCATCTTTCAGTGCAGCGAAGAGAGCGAGATGCAAACTGGGATCCTCTGCCTGGAGATGAAGCCTTCTCTAGAGAAGACTTTGGGGTTTGGGAGAGCTTATGGCCCCAGCTCAGACTTAACAAATCGTCTCACAATACATCATGTCCAACAGCTTGTTTGGCTAAGGAGCATAAGCCCTCCCTCTGATAGAAGATGTTTATGCAGGTTTTCAAACAAACCTCCAGGTCATGACCCCTTGCTCTCTGAGCATCAACACAGCTGCTTGCGATCCCCTGAGGCCCCTCCTGGGCACAGCAACCTGGAGAATGTGGACTGTACCACGCTGCTTCCGACCTGGGTCCAGCTCCTTCCTCCTTGTGCCTGGAGAGGACAGCAAAGACTGGAGGGCTCTGGCTGCTTTCTGCCTCGCCCAGGGCCTCTTTCATTGCCATGGCAACCCCACATCCTCACCTACTTGTCCTCTAGGCTCAGGCCTCCTGTAATGTAGACAAAGGAAGCCTAAACGAAGAGCCTGGCAGACCTGGACTTTCCTTCCTCCTGGCATTGCCATTTAGCAACCATGTGACCCCAGGCTGGCGACGTGCCTTTGGGAGGCCCCACGTCTCACCTGTAACACTGGCCTCGCCTCATCTGCTGCAGGCTTGATGTGGACAGGGGTGTGATCCAGGAGGCACTTCGAGTCACCTCCTACTAGTGGCTCAGAGCAAGGGGCCGAGGCCTCTGACCTCACTCTCCCTCCATCCCCAGGGCTGCCTCAGGGCTGCAAGAAAGCTCTGGACGAGAATGCGATTCCAAGGTGTGGCTTGGGCTTGCTTGGTTCGTTCGTTCGTTTGAAGGCTGGTGACTGTCCTGTTTCTAACTGCTCTTGAGAATAAATGCACACTACAGGATGGTGAAAGCCTAGATACTCCTATTCAGAAGTAATATTATCACCGGGCACAGTGGCTCACGCCTGTAATCCCAGCACTTTGGGAGGCCGAGGCGGGCAGATCATGAGGTCAGGAGATCGAGACCAGCCTGACCAACATGGTGAAATCCCATCTCTGCTAAAAATACAAAAATTAGCCGGGCGTGGTGGTGCGTGCCTGTCATCCCAGCTACTCAGGAGATTGAGGCAGGAGAATCGCTTGAACCTGGGAGGTGGAGGTTGCAGTGAGCCGAGATCGTGCCACTGCACTCCAGCCTGGGCAACAGAACGAGGCTCTGTCTCAAAAAACAAAACAAAACAAAACAAAAAGCAAAAAACCAAAAACCTCACAAAGTGATGGGAAAAAATTTGAAAGTTCACACACACACCCCAGCATGCAGGTTTCCTGAGATGTCTCAGAAACTGTCGTGTGCAGAGTGGCTGGAAGAGATGAGTCTGCCCCTCGGTGCCTGAACCTCTCGCTCCTTCCGGAGTGATATCAGGTGGGCCTGGCCGTTGGCTTTCTCCCAGCAGCAGGGACCTACCTTCCGCTGCCACTAGCCTGTTAGTAAGTAGGCTGAAATCCCTACTTTACACTTTGAGATGGAAGACAGGCGGATCACCTGAGGTCAGGAGTTTGTGAGACCAGCCTGACCAATATGGTGAAACCTCAATTCTACTAAAAATACAAAAAAAAAAAAAAA
>NW_012101310.1:1514669-1517144 GCF_000951045.1 Mandrillus leucophaeus | reverse complement strand
AAAAAAAAAAAAAAAAAACTCACGTTCCCATGTGACCACGTTCGCTGGCAGCCCCTTCCCGAGGTGACACAGGCCTGGCTGCCCCCTGTTGGTCCCTGCAGGCAGTTCACCTTCTCTCCCTGTGACTGATGGGCAATAACAAAACGAGTGTTTAGCATTAGCCGTGTGCCAGGTTCTAAGTGTGTCGCCCAAATTGACTCACATCAGCCTCACAATGACAGTGTGGTAGATGCTGTGATGCCCATTTATTCAAGAAAGGCTTAATGGTGGCCCAAGCCTATCAGGTTCTGGAAATGGAAATGCATCTGGGAACAACACAGACAAAATCCTGTCCTTCCTGGAGCTTTCATTCCGGTGAGGGAACATGGGGCGTGCCGAAGACGGTGGGGGGTGTGCTATTATAGATAGACGGTCAGTATAGGCCTAGCTGAGCAGGTGACATTTAAGCGGAGACGTGACTGCAGTGAAGGGTTAGAAGAGTGTCCCAGGTGGAAAGAGGTGAAGAAACATGCCTGGGGCCACACAGCTAGTTAAGTAGCCAAGCTGGGACTTGAACCCATGCTGGCCCCAGAGCCTGTGCTCCTAACCACTGCATTCTAGGGCTTGATGTGAGATGCCAGCCCTGCCCTGAGATGCTCAGAGTTAGTGAGGAAGAGAAACAGGGAACGTGGCTGCCGTTAGAGGGCTGGGGCTGGGGGTGCAGGAGGCCCCAGCTCTGAAGGTTCCAACTTCCTGTCCTATTCTAGTCTCCTCCCAGGAGGCCGAGATGAATTGCCTGCCTGCCCTGGGCTCTTTATTTTAATCTCAGTAGGGTTCTGGGAGCGCCCACCCACCTCCACAAAGCTCCTGGGCCCCTCCTCCCTTCAAGGATTGCGAAGAACTGGTCGCAAATCCTCCTAAGCCACCAGCATCTCCATCTTCAGCTCACACCAGCCCTGAGCGCCAGCCTGCGGCCAGGGGACCACGCACGTCCCACCCACCCAGCGACTCCGCAGCCGCTGCCCACTCTTCCTCACCCATGGGGAACAGCAAAAGTGGGGCCCTGTCCAAGGAGATCCTGGAGGAGCTGCAGCTGAACACCAAGTTCTCAGAGGAGGAGCTGTCCTCCTGGTACCAGTCCTTCCTGAAGGACTGCCCCAGCGGCCGCATCACCCAGCAGCAGTTCCAGAGCATCTACGCCAAGTTCTTCCCTGACACCGACCCCAAGGCCTACGCCCAGCATGTGTTCCGCAGCTTCGATTCCAACCTCGACGGCACCCTGGACTTCAAGGAGTACGTCATCGCCCTGCATATGACCACCGCGGGCAAGACCAACCAGAAGCTGGAGTGGGCCTTCTCCCTCTACGACGTGGACGGTAACGGGACCATCAGCAAGAATGAAGTGCTGGAGATCGTCATGGTCAGTCTCCCCTCTCCCCTTCTGGCTGGGCGGCGCCGGGGTCACTTGGGGCTGGGGTTCCCTTGCTGCAGAGTGAGTGGAACTGTGGGTGGAGCGGGGGATTCAGGCCACTGGCTCTGAGAGCCTGGTGCTCCAAGAGGCTGATATTGATAGACGGGTGGGCACTTACCCACAGCTTCGTTGTCTTCCTGAAGCAGAATCTGAATATTTCTTAATACATCCATGTTATGCTTTGCTTCACGATGTTTGGGTCATCTATGGACCATATATACCACTGTGGTCCCATAAGCTTGTAATGGAGCTGAAAAATTCCTATTGCCTAATGATGTCATAGCACAGTTACTTTATTTTTTAAATGCATTTAGTGTAGTCTAAGTGTATCTATAAAGTCTGCGGTAGTGTACGGTAATGTCCTAGTTCTTCACATTCACTCGCTACTCGCTTACTGACTCACCCAGAGCAACTCCCAATCCTGCAAGCTCCACTCATGGTAAGTGCCCTAGACAGCTCTACCATTTTGTATCTTGGTGTTTTGTTGTTGTTGTTGTTTTGTTTTTGTTGTTGTTTTTTGAGATGGAGTCTCACTCTGTAGCCCAGAGCTGGAGTGCAATGGTGCAATCTTGGCTCACTGCAACCTCTGCCTCCCGGGTTCAAGCAATTCTCCTGCCTCAGCCTTCTGAGTAGCTGGGATTACAGGCACACACCACCACGCCCGGCTAATTTGTGTATTTTTAGTAGAGACGGGACTTCACCATGTTGGTCAGGCTGGTCTCGAACTCCTGACCTCAGGCAATCCACCCACCTCAGCCTCCCAAAGTGCTGGGATTTACAGGCATGAGCCACAGTGCCTGGCCCATTTTTTATCTTTATACTGTATTTGTACCACATGTTTAGCTATGTTTAGATGTGCAGATACTTACCATCGTGTGACAACTGCCTGTAGCACTCAGGACAGTCATATGCTGCACAGGTTTGTAGCATAGGAGCAAAAGGCTGGACCGTGGAGCCCAGGGATGTAGTAGGCTCTACCATCTGGGTTTGTGCGAGGACTGTCTATGACGTTCCCACATGGAAAT
>NW_012101310.1:1510917-1512034 GCF_000951045.1 Mandrillus leucophaeus | reverse complement strand
AAAAAAAAAAAAAAATTAGCTGGGCCTAGTGGCAGACACCTGTAGTCCCAGATTCTCAGGGGACTGAGACAGGAGAATTGCTTGAAACCAAGAGGCAGAGGTTGCAGTGAGCCAAGAGTGCGCAACTGTACTCCAGCCTGGGCAACAGAGAGAGAGACTGTCTAAAAAGAAAAAAACCACTTTACCTGCCTGGAGACTGTGGGGTTTATTCTTCATACTTTGTACCCCAGGGCAAAAACCGACAACTCTGCATCCACGGCGGCAAGGCTGGGGTTCTGAGTGTGTCCCCTCGAGCACTGCGCGCCGCTAAGGAAAGTGCACGCCCACCCTCCCTTCCCTCTGGGTGACAAGAATCCAGGTGTGCAGCGTCCTCACTAGGGTGCTTCCTCATGCTTGATACTCCCCGCTGCGGTGCAGGGACACGCAGCCCACCTTTGCACAGCTCCCTGTCTCTGATCACTCAGTTATTTACCCATTCACTCAGCAAACACGTTTTCTTGCCTGCTCACTCCAAGTCCGCGATGGACACCCTGCAGCCTGCCATGGAGCCGCAGAGAGATTTTGTTTGGCCCACACCATGTTTTGTGATTTTGTTTTTGTTTCTGTTTTTGTGTTGTTCTTTTGTTTTTTTGAGACGGAGTCTTGCACTGTCGCCCAGGCTGGAGTGCAAGAGTGCGATCTCGGCTCACTGCAACCTCCGCCTCCCGGGTTCAAGCGATTTTCCTGCCTCAGCCTCCCAAGTAGCCAGGATGACAGGCACCCGCCACCACGCCCCACTAATTTTTTGTATTTTTAGTAGAGACAGGGTTTCACCATGTTGGCCAGACTGGTCTCGAACTCCTGACCTAGTGATCCACCCTGCTCGGTCTCCCAAAGTGCTGGGATTGCCGGCGTGAGCCATCGCGCCCAGCCGTGTTTTTTTAAATTTCAAATTAATTGCCAAAGTTGAAAAGTGTGGAAATTGCATCGAAAATTCTGATTTCTGGATTTCTGTTGACTAATTTAAAAAAAAAAAAAAAAAAACTCACGTTCCCATGTGACCACGTTCGCTGGCAGCCCCTTCCCGAGGTGACACAGGCCTGGCTGCCCCCTGTTGGTCCCTGCAGGCAGTTCACCT
>NW_012101310.1:1504273-1508147 GCF_000951045.1 Mandrillus leucophaeus | reverse complement strand
AAAATACCCTTTGAAATTTTCGGCAGTACACATTCAACTTGAATCGCTATTCATTCTAAACACACTATGCTTCAAATATAAAGTAGAAAGAGGTCAAAGTTGGGGGCATGAACTCTGAGTTCTAGTTCTCATGTTGTCCCCAGCGTGGGGCAGATCGCCTGTACCACCCTTGAGCCCGCACTTGCCATGCACGGCATGGCTCCCCGGCTCCTGACAGGTTCCCTGTGAGGCGTACACGCTTCCACATGGTTCCCAACACACCTTCTCCCCCGTCCATACTGTCCTCGTGTCAGATCCTTTGTTGTGAAAGTAATGGCAAAAACCGCAATTACTTTTCCACCAACCTCGTAGGTGTCTTGAAATGTTTTATCTAATGCATAAGTAACTCATGAAATTTAGAAACCTAGGCAAAAGAGATTAAAAATTGCCTCATCCAAGGAAAACTTTTCTTAGTATATCGGTATATACCTTTTCAGTGTTTTACATATATAATTTTAAATAATGTTAAAGCTATGACATACTCACATACGATTTTTATCATACATTTTTCAGTTATTCTTTTATCGTGAGTGCTTTCCATATCATTACATATTCTTCCAAAACAGTTTTTTTTTTGTTGTTGTTCAGATAGAGTTTCACTCTTGTCGCCCAGGCTGGAGTGCAGTGGCGTGATCTCAGCTCACTGCCACTTCTACCTCCCAGGTTTGAGCAGTTCTCCTGCCTCACCCTTGCAAGTAGCTGGGATTACAGGCACCCGCCACCATGCCCAGCTAATTTTCGTATTTTAGTAGAGACAGGGTTTCGCCATGCTGGCCAGGCTGGTCTCGAACTCCTGACCTCAGGTGATCTGCCCACCTCGGCCTCCCAAAGTGCTGGGATTCCAAGCGTGAGCTTCTGCACCCAATCTCTTCCAGAACGCTTTTAATAGCTGCTTGGAATTCTGGCTTATGGAAATGTGGAAATTATTGAACATTCCTATGTTTTTGGACATTAGGTTGTTTCCATTTCTCTCCTATTATACCAGTTCTAATTTCCTTCATTTGATTTTTTTTTTTTTTTACTTATTCTTTTTCAATCCCCCTGCCCCTGCCACTTGCTTTATTATTCTAATTCCATTCCTGTTAGTAGAGACTGTTGTTCAGATGTGTTATGCATTTGTAATCATGCCTTCATTTGCATGATTACAAATGCACAAAAATTTTCCACCCTTATTAGCAGAAACCATAAATAAAACAGCACAGCGTGCAGCTTGTGGTCCATGGGCTTATCCTCAGTGCTCAGCTCAGGCCTCCCGTTCCGGCAGGCGTGTGTCTCCCTCATTGTTATCTTGGCACAGCCTGCAGAGAAAGCTCCCTCGAATTGGCTGTGGGGTCTCTGGCCTGGGACAGGGACTAAGTCTTCAGAGCCACATAAACAATGTGGGGCCCAGCAGAAGCCTACAAATGGATACTCCTTGAAGAAAAGTAGGAGGAAAGGGAGGAGGGGGAAATGAGGGAGGGAGAGAGAGAAGGTGGAAGTCAGGAAGGAAGGAGGGGGAAGCCAGGGGAAGGAAAGAAGGAAGGAAAGGAGGAGAGAAAGGAAGAAAGAAGAAAGGAAAGGGAGGAAGGGAGAGGCCATCAATGGCTGGGGCTGTACAAGGTGGCAGAAGGCTCTACTGTTCACCAGATTACAAGTTCATGGGCAGAGCACTGACTGGGGGAGTCACAAGTGAAGCGTTCTAGTCCCAGCTCTGACTCCAACTAGCGGTGTTGCTGTGGGAAAACCATTTTACCTTCCTGGGCCCAGGGTGAGGATTTGATTATTTTTGCAGCCTTTCCCGAGGCCCTGAAGGTCTGTCCCTCTGTGTTGGAAGTGGGGTGGGCAGGCAGTCACTCCCAGCTTCTGGCTGGCACACCTGTACATGGTACCCAAGGCCCTGCACAGATGGATAGGAGTGCAGGAACCACCTACACTTGCGTCCAGCTCAGAGCTCTGAGTGCTGCCAGTGAGGCCGCTGCCCTGGGCTGCTGGCTTTGGTCTCCTTGCTCCTTTTTCCAGCACTAGGAGGCTGAAGGGGAACTTCTCAAAGCTATCGACCTTCCCTCCAGGATAATTTCACAGCCATTATTGCCCCTGCCTGCCCTGCTCACAAGTGTCTCCAGGGAGGCAGAAGGCTCTGGCCAGAGCCAGTAACCTCCCAACTGCCACCCAACATACCTGCCTGCCCTCAGCATCCAAGGACCTACAACCTTGGGTGTCCCTTCAGGACCCAGCTGGCGCTGGTGTTCCTGAGCCAGTGGAATCCTAGAAACTTGGAGCTGGAAGGGTGTATGGAGCCCCCTTGTCCCTTTCCCTGATCTCACAGGTCTGGGGGCACTTCATGCTTTCCCTACATTGCATAACCAACTGCTTTATTAGAAGGGAGGGAGGTGAGAAGGATGGGATCCTTGAGCCCAAAGCTAAGCCTTTCGCTGAATCTGTCCTTGAGCAGAAGGTTAAATGAGGGTCTTGCTGTACCATGGGAAGACCTCTGAAAAGTTCTTGTTGATGCCTCTCCCTCCCACCCCCAGCCTTGCCCAACGCTCTCCAAGACTTTCCAGTGATAAGGAGGTGAGTGGGCTATAGCATAACACAAGGATACCAATTCTAGAATCAAAATGCCTAGATTCAAATCTCCACTCTTCTCCTTCTAGCTGGGTGACTTCCAGCAAGTTAGTTGTCTCAGTTTTTTCATCCATAAAATGGGGCCAATCGTACCTTCTTCATACGGTTATTGTGAAGACTAGGTGTAAAAAATGTTTAGAAAAGTGACACCTAGGCCAGGCAGTAATCCCAGCACTTTGTGGGGCCAAGGTGAAAGGATTGTTTGAGCTCAGGAGTTTGAGACCAGTCTGGGCAACATAGTGAGACCCTGTCTCTACAAAAAATTCAAAGGAACTTGCTGAGCATGGTGGTGCGCACCATAGTCCCAGCTACTCAGGAGGCCGAAGTGGGAGGATTGCTTGAGCCCAGCATGTCGAGGCTGCAGTGAGCCATGATTGCACCACTGCACTCTAGCCTGGGTGACAGAGCAAGACCCCGTCTGGAAAAAGAAAAAAAGAAAAAAAAAAAGAAGAAAAGAGAGTGACACCTATTAAGTACTCAACAAATGTTAGCCGTTATTGCCATAAGTCAGTCTTACTGAGCAACTGAGGTACAGTATGAATCCAGAGGAAGAGGTTTACTCTTCTAAAACCTCTAGGCAGTAGGGTCTGAGGTAGTGATTCCCAAACTCCAACCTCAGGACTGCCGTCATATTTGCATCAGGAAGCTTTTTCTTTCTTATTTTCATTTTTTTAAATAAGTGAAGTTAATATGTTTACATAGTTAGAAAATCACAGTACAGAAAGGTACAAAATAAGAAGCGAAAGGCTTCTTTGTCTCTTCCCTGAATTCCCTGTCCCTTATGAGGGCCTCAAAAATACAGATGCCCAGGTCCTACGCCCAGGAATTTTGATTCAGTAGATCAGGTGGGGGCCTGTACATCTGTATTATAACTGCTATCTGCTCCCACGGGCTGGTCGGGCACTGAGAGAGGGACATCGTGATGGAGGTGACCCAAAGTCCCTGATGTGTCTTCCATAATATTTGTACCATTTTACATTCCCAGCAACAGTGGACCAGGGTTCCCTTGTCACCACACTCTTGCCAACGCCTGTTATTTCTTGTCTTTTTTATTACAGCCATTCTAACAGGCGTGAGGTGATATCTCATTGTGGTATTGATTTATGTTTCCCTGGTGATCAGTGATGGGTTTCTTGATACTTGCTGGCCACTTGTACGTCTTCTTTGGAGAAATGTCTGTTTGGGTCCTTTGCCCATTTTCTTTCTTTCTTTTTTTTTTTTTTTTAGGTAG
>NW_012101310.1:1499822-1504208 GCF_000951045.1 Mandrillus leucophaeus | reverse complement strand
TGCAACCTCCGCCTCCCAGGTTCAAGCAATTCTCCTGCCTCAGCCTCCCGAGTAGCTGGGACTACAGGCATGCACCACCACACCCAGCTAATTTTGTGTCTTTAATAAAGACGGGGTTTCACCATGTTGGCCAGGCTGGTCTTGAACTCCTTACCTCAGGTGATCCACCCGCCTCAGCCTCCCAAAGTGCTGGGATTTACAGGCGTGAGCCACCGTGCCCAGCCTCCTTTGCCCATTTTTCAATTGTGTTATTTGTTCTTTTGCTATTGAGTTGTAGGGGTTCCTTATATATTATATACAATGTGTATATTATATAGAGAGAGAGACAGGGCCTTGCTGTGTCACCTAGGCTAGAGTTCAAAGGTGCAAAAACGGCTCACTGCAGCCTAGAACTCCTGGGCTCAAGCAATCCTCATCCTCCCGTGTAGCTGGGACTGTAGGCATGCCCACCACCTCTGCTAATTAATTTTCTCTTATAGAGATGGAGTCTCACTTTGTTGCCCAGGCTGGTCTCAAATTCCTGCCCTCAAGTGATCCTCCTGCCTCGTCCTTCCAAAGCGCTGGGATGACAGACATGAGCCACCACACCTGGCCCCTTATGTATTTTTGATATTAACCCCTTATAAGATACCTGGTTTGCAAATGTTTTCCCCCATTCCATAAGTTACCTTTTGATTTTGTTCATTGTTTCCTCTGACGTGGAGAAGCTCTTTAGTGTGATGTCATCCCGCTTGTTCATTTTGGTTTATGTTGCCTGCGCTTTTGGTGTCATATCCAAAAAATTATCATCAAGACCAGCATCAAGAAGCTTTTCCCCTATTTTCCTCCAGCAGTTTGACAGTCTGAGGTCTTATGTTTAAGTCTTTAATCCATTTTGAGTAGATTTTTGTGTAGAGTGTAAGATGTGGATTTTCCGGGGTTGCCAACCCCTTAAAGTTCCTCCTAACGAGTTCTTTCTTTCTGTTTGGTACAGGCTATTTTCAAAATGATCACTCCCGAGGACGTGAAGCTCCTTCCAGAGGATGAGAACACGCCGGAAAAGCGAGCTGAGAAGATCTGGAAGTACTTCGGAAAGAGTGATGATGGTGAATTCCTTTTCCTTCATTGCCTTTGATTTTTCAACCATGGGCTATTCGCTGGGAACCCCAGCAAGATTTATTCTTCTGAGTCACAGTGTCCAGGCAGGACGGGGACACCTCATTCCATGTATATTTTTAGAACTGTCTGAAGGGTTCAACAGGGGAATGGCCTTAAGGGTGAGCGGGAGCCAAAACTGTTTTCTGTACAATTAGAACAAGAGCAAACTTCAGCTCACCTTACCTTTGAATTAATTTCAAGTCCCAAGTCAGTGGGATCTAAATTGCTATGGTTTTACTTTGGGAAGTTGGTTTGGGTCCTCTGAGAAACACCACCAAGATAGGATTAGATTTAAATGAGATTGCAAGAGATTTGTAGGAGGAAAGGCTGATGAAGGAAAACAGGCAGGGATCGAGAGAAGGCTGGGAAAGCCATCAGACTGCCAAGAAGATCTGACCCCTGGCAGGGATAGATGGGAAGGAAGGAAGGTTAGGTAAGTAATGCCCGAGACAGTGCATTCTGAGGAAGTGTTGACAGAGTCGATGGGGTGTCCTCAGTGCCCCTGTCAGTCTTGGTGCTCCTGCCCTGTCAGTCAGTGGCAGGAAGCAGTCCTCAGGAAGCATGATCCTGCATTGTAGGCAGTGATGGACTCCAGCCCTCGGCTGCTGGGGCTGTGTGTCTGTGATGCTCATGGCCAACACAAGAAGGATGCGGTAAAGGAGCTGATATTAGGCTGGGGCTGCAAACACATGTGGCTGGAGGGGCAGGAATGATGAAAACAAGTCATGTGGACAGTAATCTATAAGCAGTGCGGATTGGCAAACAGCACAGGGTGCACCTCGGGTCTGATGGCTTCCAGCATATTCCATGTGGGAATATGGAACCCATGGTTGAGACATCATCTGATTTTTTTTTTTTTAAGAGAAGCCAGCCACGGAGATTTTAAAAATGCAGTGTGTCTCAATTGATAAAACACAGCGTGGCCCAAACACATCCAAGGGTCCTGTGTTAACCCCTTTGGTGACCTCTGGAGGCAGTCTTCTACCAGGGTCAAGAAGAAAAACCTGAGCAGGATGCTAAATAAGGGCAGAGATAAATGATCCTGCCCCTCTTAATCTGCCAACAAATGATGAAATAAGAGAAGCACGAAGGTCATTGGGGTACGAGGGACGTAGGACACAGAATTTAAGGAGGTGCTCGTTCTCAGGGTCAACAGTGCACTCACAGGACCTGAAAGTGAGTGCCTCCTTAAATTCAGGCCTTGGTACTTTACCCACCTCTCCTTTGAGCACTTTCTCCTCCTTGCACAGACATTGGCTGCCAAGATGCCTTCTTTCGGCACTTCGCCCACTGGCTCCTTGATTGGCTTCCTGACCTCCCTCTGGGTCTGTTCATGTGTCGAGCCCTGTGTTCTGCTCCTGGGGTGTTCACTGGAAACCGCCCCAGTGAACACCCCAGGAGGGCATGATGTCAGAGGCTGACGTGTTACTCCTGTTCATGACATGCTCTACGTGTTTCCACATGGCCCATCGGGAGACAGTGCCTCACGGCAGAGTCAGGCTTTGATAGTGGGAGTTTCAAGCCCTCTGTGGGGTGGCTGGGATGTGAAAACCCAAGACTTGTACAGGAAGCCATCCTGGATCCTAACCCAGAAGGGATTAAGGGTATCCAAAAACACCCAGAGCATAAGTCAGAAATCACATCCAGTTCAGCAAAGCTTTGTTGAGCAAGGACACTGTGCTAGGCACTATGAACATACAACAGAAAGGAGCATCTGTCTCACGCAAGAGGTATTTATTTCTGTGTGTGACTGCCTTCCCCGCCAGATCAACAGTTTCCCAGGGAGGGACTTCATCTCACGCTCTTCTATTGTACACCCCACCTCCGCTCCCTGCAGGGGCCTTGGCTCCAAGCACAGTAGCATCTAGGCTCAGGACCATGCATTTAACTGGACTGATCTGAATACAGTAAACCACCTGATAAAAACACCAGAAAATCGGGTGTGGCTGCAACAAGGCTATCTCAGTCCTGATCCCAAATAAGGAGGCAGATGAGACTGGGGGATGCAGGGATGGATGCATAGGAAGGGGTCATGGCAGAGTTGTCAGTCAGGAATCACAGGGCTGCCTGTGTGCTACAGGTGCCAAAGAGACCTCTCTGCAAGCCACACTCCCCCTGGCATGATGTCATTGGGTCCCTCACCTCTCACTCCTATGTCTGTGGGGACGTTGTTCCCTGCTTCTCAGCTGAGACTCTGGGCCTGACACCCAGATTGTTTTGCTATGCTCAGACCCCCAGAAGCTCCTCCTGAACTTGATCTTAGAAACTTGAGCTAATACAGAAAATAGAATAACAATTAATAGTTATTCATGATTGAAGTATTTAATAGCCAGCAAGGCAGGGGCACCGGCCGATCGGAAGAAGCACATAGCACAAGATTGGCATCTCGGGGCCGCTCTCCAGTGCCAGTCATTCACCTCCTTTTGCTGGTCCCCAGGGAGCTCCAAGGGTCATGGGAAACGAGGTGGGTATCTGGATTAGGGTGGGAGAATATTGAATCCTCAGGGCCACTGAATATTCAATATTTTCATAATAGATACATTCACAATGCGGATACTGGCTGGATGTCAGCCTCATCGCAGCTTGCTTGGCTATCAATCCTGGCTGTTTTATGTATGTATATATTTTTTCCCAATGCACAGATAAACTTACGGAGAAAGAATTCATCGAGGGGACCCTGGCCAATAAGGAAATTCTGCGACTGATCCAGTTTGAGCCTCAAAAAGTGAAGGAAAAGATAAAGAATGCCTGATGCCAACTGTTCAGTTGTCCTCCCTCCACCCACCACTCACACGACACCCGTGAGCACGTGTGCACGCACACACATGCACACACCCACCCCAGGGCCAAGAGAAAGGCCTGCACACAAGCCCACAGCACAGCTCCCTGCCAAACTGAAGCATCTGTAGTGACCCACTGGTTCCTTCTTCCTGGATCTTCAGCGTCCCTCCCATCATCCCCGGTCCCACCCCTCCCTCTGCCCACCAGCCCATGGGCCTGTGCTAATCCCAGGATTAGGCCATAGGAGTCCTAAGTGTCACCCCGCTGTAAGCTCCTTTGTGGAGTGCTGGGTAAGCAGTTTCCAATAAATGTAAGCTGAGCTGGGCACATGGCTGCTGGTCATCCTTCACCTGGAAATGATTTCTGTCGGCCATACCTCGAAGACAAGGTTGTGTTGCGATGGCAGCCCTAGGCTGGGCTGCTCTGGTGCCGAATGAGCCTGACACAGTCCTGCTCTCGTCGAGCTCA
>NW_012101310.1:1494726-1498284 GCF_000951045.1 Mandrillus leucophaeus | reverse complement strand
GAGTTGATGGGTGCGGCACGCCAACATGGCACAAGTATACATATGTAACAAACCTGCATGTTATGCACATGTACCCTAGAACTTAAAGTATAATAAAAAATTTTTTTAAAAATGCCCATGGGATATACTTATACAAGAAGACGATTTGTCTGAAATTCAAATGTAATTGAGTATCATGTTTTTGTTTGCTAAATATGGCAGCCCTGCTTGAGGAGTATCATACTGACTCCCCCAAAGATAAGGTGGTATTTAGTCCCACAGCAACATACCCCGCCCACGTACACATGCATTTTACATACCATGAAAGCGACACTCCTGTGCGTTAACACACTGTTTCCAAAGGATGTCCCTCCCTTGATCTTCCTACAGCCTCTTGCCTTATACTTTCAGTCACTGAGCCTGACCCCAACTGCCTGGGCCCTCCTCAGCCTCCATGGGTCACAGTAGGCAGGAAAGGTCCCACAGGCTGGTGGATGTGAAGTCCTAGATCTCTCAGTGCCGCCCCGGGCATGTCCAGATCCAGCCAGAGTCCTATTGCTTTACCTGGACCCTCCTGCTTTCAGCATTTATTCCCACTGGGCAAACAGAATTCTGATCAGCAGGGACTCTGGCCATGGAGAGTTATAGGTCAACCTCCTGGGACAGCAGGTGTGACCATCAATGCATCAATGGCAAACCAAAAATGGTGGGGGTGTTCCTTGCCCCAGGAGGATGGTAGTGTAAATCAGGCTGGTAGAAGCCAACCTCAGAAAGGTAGATAGAGCCAGAAAGGAGAGGAATGGACCAAAGACGACATTCAGAGGGTCCCCAGGCAAGAGAGGCGCAAAACTCAATAGGAGAGGAAGAGCAGAGAGGAGCGGCACTCCCGCGGGTGACATGGGGTTACACACTGTCCATGGAGGGCAGGCACACCCCAGCTGAGCTGGGAGAGCAGAACGTCTCTTGCAGCATCCTACCATGGCCACATGGGGGTGCTTCTAGCTCCTTCCCACCCTGTCCAGTGTTCGCCAAGGGTGGGCTTACAGCAGAATTACCTGGGATGCTTATTCAACAGCTCCAATTCCTCGCCATTGTCCCAGACTCACTGTCTTAGAATCTTAGCCACAAGTCTAGGATTCTGCATTTTAAAAGCTTCCTAGGAAGGTTCTCATGCACCCTAAACCCAACCTCAGATGGAAAGCATGCATCCTGAGGGGTAAAGGAAGAGATACTGGCTGGTTTCTATGTAACAGGAGACCTCTCTTCATGGTGGCGCTTCATTGGTTTGAATTTAGAGCCTGGTTCTAGGGTCTGGTGGGCATTCTGGAACACCCTCGTGGGGGTTATTGAGCCGGCAGAGGCTGTGAGCATGACACACAGCCTCTTTCATACAGAGCTTGAAGAACCTTGTGATAGCCTTCACATCAAGGTGGCATGGCGAATGGAACGAGAATGAGTCCGTGCCCAGCAACGTGTGTCCGCTTTGCTTCCTCTTCTTGGGCCCTCTCGAGAGTCCCTGGCAGCAGAGCCAGCGTGGTGGAACTCCAGCCTAGATCTCACTCTCTTCCAGAATCTCCTCCATGGTGTTGGCCATGGTGACATCCCCCTCGCTGCACTCAGACAGGCTGCTGCCCCGGGGCCAGCGTGCATGGTCCTGTTGAGGCCGGGAGCCCAGCTCCCCCAGACCTCGCATGGCTAGGTGTAGGAACCGCCCACTGTTAAGCGAGGGCTGCAGCGTCCGAAGCTTCTCAGCGCCATCTCCTTCCGAGAGCTTCTTGGGACATTTTCCCAGGAACCGGAAGTTCTTCCCCAGGACACAGGCTCTGCAGCCTGCATGGCGGGCTAGCAGGAAGCGGACCCAGTATTTCCGCAGCTCAGCCTTCACCTGCCGGGTGAGACAAGGGAGAGGTTACCGTCTTGGAGTCATTTAGCCATGTGTCCATTTAGCAAATATTAATTGAGAAGCTACTCTGTGCCACCCTTGGGAAATTTACCTTGTAACTGGGGGACACAAGGAGAAACAAAGATACATAAATATATCAGGTGGTAATGACACTGAGAGAGTATTAAGCAGGACAATGTGGTAAAGAAACAAAAACTTAAGATACGGTGTTCAGGAAAGGACTCTGCCAGGGTGGCATGTGAGCTGAAACCTGCTTGACGGGTAAGGAGCCCCCTGCGTGAAGATACAGAAGCAGCAGCAGTGAACAAAACAGAAGATGGTTTTGCTGTCAAGAAGCTTACATTCTAGTAGGAGGAGATAGAAGTAAATATTTATACTTGTAGTAGGGCAAGAGGAGGTTGAAAGGGGACTGGAAACTCTACCAACTCCTAAAGACAGGAGAAGACACTGGCCTCTGCCCCTCCCACTATCAAACCTTTTCCCAGGGAAGCAGAGAGCTGGTTGGGCTATGCAATAATATGAATAACTAAAAGTAATAATAGGCCAGGCTCCATGGCTCACGCCTGTCATCCCAGCACTGTGGAAGGCTGAAGTGAGTGGATTACTTGAGGTCAGGAGTTCAAGACCAGCCTGCCCAACATGGCGAAACCCCATCTCTACTAAAAATATAAAAGTTAGCTGAGCAAAAAATTAGCCGGGCGTGGTGGCAAGAGCCTGTAGTCCCAGCTACTCAGGAGGCTGAGGCAGGAGAATGGCATGAACCCAGGAGGCAGAGCTTGCAGTGAGCTGAGATTGCGACACTGTACTCCAGCCTGGGTGACAGAGCGAGACTCTGTCTCAAAAAAAAAAAAAACTATTTTTTTTTTAAATGTAATCATAGTTTCTAGGTGTTGAGCATTTACTATGTGCTCAGCATACCCAGGACAAGACTACAAAGCAGGGATGATTGTTACTTCCATGTTACTGATCAGGAAAGTGAGGCTAAACGAAGTGCAGCAACCCAGCTAACTCACAGAGCTCCTAAGGGTGAACCAAGACGTGAATTCAGATTTTTGGACTCCGAGGTTCAAGCTTGTTTCCTGTGTCACACTTGAATATTCCTTGCATCTCAGCAGGGCCAGTGCTGGGGTCTGAACTCCTTTATACTCATCCGACACCTTTTTTTCCATTTGTCTAAGCTGCCCCCTGCTCTCTCTACTGGAAGCTCACAATACAAATTTGTCCCCACACAAGCTGGTCACTGCATGTTCCCCCAGAGCACCATCACATCCACAGCAACCTCCAGAGGTGGCAGGATTGCAGCCCCAGCCTCACACGCAACCAGGATGGCAACATGGAAATCATACCTCTCCACTGGCAAAACCATACTGCAAGGCCACCAGGAACCCCTGAAACGAAAGGAGGACACGGCATAAAATCTGACTCCGGAGATGTGTCTGAGAGTTACTGGCAACATCCAAAGCCCTGCACAGGTTGTAGGAGTCCCCAGAAAAGGCGTGCAACTGCATAACTTGCAATAACTGGAATTAGTCATACTGGTTATGTTAACTTGGATTTCCATGGCAACTGCTCTTACTTTGACATTCAGCGCCATCCCCACCCCCGCCGCACCCACATATCACCCTAGGTGTTTGCTTAGGTGTTCACAGGTGCACATGGATCAATGATGATTAAAC
>NW_012101310.1:1488661-1494676 GCF_000951045.1 Mandrillus leucophaeus | reverse complement strand
CATACCTCGAAGACAAGGTTGTGTTGCGATGGCAGCCCTAGGCTGGGCTGCTCTGGTGCCGAATGAGCCTGACACAGTCCTGCTCTCGTCGAGCTCACGGTCCAGAGGGGGCAATGGAGCTGGAAGGAGGCCGTGACCAGTGGCCCAGGTTACCATGGAAACGTGCAGAGCAGCAGGGGAGGACACAGTGGAAGGGGCTGACTGGTCAGGGGGGAATCAGGGACCACATCCCTGACGAAAGGAGATTTACATTCAGACCCACTGCACACAAGGTGGGGGACGGGGTCGGGGTGGGGAAGTCTCAAACAGAAGGCAACTGACACAGAGCCGCTGAGGCACGAACTACCATCCCAAGTTCAAGGAGAAGGTCAGGGTGGCTGGAGGGTAGGAGGAGGAGCGAGAGCAAAGTGTGAGCTGAGCCTAAAAGGTAGGTGGAGACTGGACCATGCAAAGCCCTCCCTGCAGCCCGTGGTAAGCACTTCGGGGCTCACCATGGGGGCGGCGGTGCCACTGTGGAGTTGGAAGTAGGAGGGTTTTATGTTTGTAAGAGAAGTCCCCAGCAGGCTAAAATAAGGCAGAGGGGAGCGATTGGGGGCTCCTTAGGGGCAGGGAGCCTGATAAATAAGCTTTTGCAGCCACCCAGATGGCCTGGGCCAGGGGAAAGGCAATGGGATGGAGAGGACCAGACCCAATAAAGATACATTTAGGAGGTAGCATCCACCTGGCTGGCTGAGCGGTGGGGAGGAGGGAGGGCAGTAATGGCAGCCAGGTCTGTAGCTGGGGCAGTGGGTGAATAGCAATGCCATCTATGGAGATGAGAAATTCAGGGAGCCTTTGAGGTTTCAGGGAACAATGACGAGTTCAGCTTCAATATAGTAAGAGGTGAAGGCAGAGCCGCAGATGGTCCTTAAGCCCCTTGTTTTAAAGACAAGGAAAAGGAGTTCCAGTGACAGGAAGGAGCTTGCCCAGGGGCGGCCAGCTGAGGTTCTGAGGTCAGGTCAGGGCTACCCACCAGCTCCCCACTGCCTCCTCAAAGCTCCAGGGCCTGGGATACCCAGGAACTCCATCAGTGGGTTCTCCAGGATCCCTGGGTTTGTTGCTTTGAAGGTCCATTTATTCTCCAGCCTCAAGTTCCAAGATGAGGTCAGAAAAATGCATGGATGCCCTGGATTCTTGACTGACCTGCCTGCAACCTCTCGAGGCTGGGGAGTCTCCAGTTGCTAGTGTTGTGGTGATGCCTCCAGACCCCACTTTAGCCACAGAGATGACCCAATCACCACTGCCAGAGAGCACTCCTCTGTGTGGAGAGCAAACATGAGAATAAACACTTATGAGCCGTGCACCACGCTAGACTCTGCCGTCATCATTTCATTGATGGAGATGATGTTGTCTCCATAGTACAGATGACGATACTGAGGCCAGGAAGTGTGAGTAGGAGTTGGTACTTAAACTGCAGTCCTTTTGATTACACCAGGTTTCTCCGATAGTTTTGACCTGGACACAGCAGGATAGAGAACTCTAGGATAGCACAGTGTCAGAGCTGGAAAGGGGAGGGAGGCTACAAGGCACGAGCCCAGAGGTTCCGAGAGGAGAAGGATTATTATTAGAATCATCTGCCCAAGACACTTCTCCCATGTAGACATAGTGGGCTATGTATAGGAGCTTGTTCAGTGGGAGATAAAGGACCCTGTGGGTCCAGTCCAGAGTGTTCCAGGAATATAACCAAAGGGCTCAATGTCTTACTCCAATACTCTTTCCGCCACACTCCATGAATGAATCTGGTTGCTTGGAGGATGAGGCTGGGGCTTCTCACTTCTGAGGTCAGGCTATCATTGTCACTTGAGTCTAAAAGGACAGACACTACATAATCAGGTCCTTGCTGGTTTATGGTTCAATGAGAGACATAAAGGGGGCCCTGGAGCTTCCGGTGGCCAGTGGAGAACCAAAGAGTGAAAACCTAATTAGCAGCTCTGTTTTTTAGCTTAGGGCAGAAGGACCACTTGGGCTGGGATTCTGTACAGCTCTGTGACACTCTGTGGGAAATAAAGCATGAAGTTCAACTTGGCTGAAGGGAAGAGGAGGTGGAGATAGTGATGAGCTGTGTCATCAAGACTCTTCCAGATGCAAAAGGTAGATGACCTGGCACAAATTGTTGTGGCACAAATAGAAATTGATGGGCTCTCATAACTGAAATTCTAGGAGTAGGGCTAGCTTCCAGTCTGGCTTAATCCAGGGGCTCCAAAGATGTCTCAGGGTTCATTTCTCCCTCTCCTGGTTCTGCTTTCTGCTGTCACCACCATTCTCAGATTCTTCTCATGCTGGCAGGATGGTCACTGGCAGATCCAGGTTGCCTTCTTCATGGTTCCAATTTCAGCAGAAAAGAGAAAATGCTTTTTCTTAAGAGTCCCAGCCAAAGTGTTAAGATTGCTTCTCACTGTTTCTGGTTAGTTATATGCCCAGCCTGGCTCAACATCTGATGCCAGAAGGATGTGCTGCTCTGCCCGGCCAGCAGATTTTTATGCCCGTCCTTGAACTGAGGGTAGAGTCAGGACAACTCAACTTCCATGGACTGAGAGTAGGAGATGAGTGGTTTTTCCAAAAGGAAAATTGGGGTACTATAAAGATGGCAGATTCTAAAAATAGATGTCTACTATAGAGACCTTGGGGAAGTCATTTCCCATCTCTAGATCCCTGACTCCTCAAGTACATGTAAATTCAAGGGCAGAAATGGGTCTCATTAGGAACAATAATCCAAACTGCCCCAGTTTCTGTTGCCACCTGCCCACATAAGATCCCAACCCCTTGTGCAGTGCCTCTATGGCATTTTTAACATCTCCAGGAGGTGTCCCGCACAGATTCACCAATAGGTCCCTTAGTGCCAGGTGCCATTGCTGCCCCCAAGTACCACGTTCCTAATCATGGGTGAGGCCACAGTGCTCCTAATGTGCCCAAGCTGTGTGCTGATCTGCTGAGGAACCTTCTAGGTTAGCATCCATCAGAACAGCCCCATGGGAAGTAGCGTGTGTCATGGAAACAGCTTTTGTCATTGCCTCCTGGAAACAGCTCTTCTAGCTTTTGTCTGGAGCTTCTCTTCTCTCACCAGGCTCAGATTCTGACCATGGAGCCAGGTGGGATCAGCCAGCATGCTGTGTCCACCTCTATCCCCATTTCTGTCCCTTACTGGTCATATAAACTCATCAGACAAGCCCAGATATGTCTGTGTCTCAGGCTGTCAGGCTCCAGCTGGGATGACCACCCCTTAAAATAAACATAAAACTAGGCCAACCACACCTTCATTGCCTATCACTTAAGAGTTGTGAGAGTCAGTTGAGTCTGTGCTTGTGGAAGAATTTCTGAGCTCTAAATGCTACATGGGAGAAAGGCTCAGTTTATTTGGACTTCAGCAAGGTATTGTCACTTTCCAAAGAAGGGTTCACCTCCCTCCCCTCTGCCTCAGCCAATATTCTCAACCTTGGTCCCGTATTAAAGTCACGCAGGTGGCGCTGACGCCAAAGCACGGGCAGCGAAAGAAAAAAAAATAGAAACATTGGACTTCATCAAAATTTAAAACTTCTCTACATAAAGGAGCACTATCAAGAGAGCGAAAAGACAATCTGCAGAATGAGAGAAAATATTTGCAAATAATATATCTGATAAGGTATCAATATCCAGAATGCATAAAGAATTCCTACAACTCAACAACAAAAACCAAACAATCCAATTGAAAAATGGGCTAAGAATTGAATAGACATTTTTCTAAACAAGACTTACAAAGAACTAACCAGCAAGCACATAAAAAGATGCTCAACATCATTAGTCTTTCCGGAAACTCAAATCAAAACCACAATGAGATACAATTTCACAGCCATTAGGAATGGTTTTCATAAAAAAAAGGGAAAATAAATGTCGGCAAGGCCATGGAGCATTTGGAACCCTCATGCACTGCTGGTGGGAATATAAAAGGGCACAGCTGTTGGGGAAAATATAGAATCACCATATGATTCAGCAGTTCCACTTGTAGGTATACTCAAATTTTAAAAGCAGAAACTAGATGTTTAAACATCCCTACCAACAGCAGCATTATTCACAACAGCCAAAACATGGAAACAATCCAAGTGTCCATCAATGGATGAACAGATAAACAAAATGTAGTATGCATGGAATATTATTCAGCATTAAAAAAAAACCGAAATTCTGACACACACTACAAGGTGGATGATCCTTGAGGGCATTATGGTGAGTGAAATAAGCTGATCACAAAAGGATACATACTATACAGTTCCACTTACATCTGATGTATCTAGAATAAGCAAATTCACGGAGACAGAACGTAGAAGTTGCCAGGGGCTTGGGAAGGGAAGAATGGGAGGCTATTTTTTAATGGCTATAGAGTTTCAGTTCAGGAAGATGAAAGAGTCCTGGAGATGGATGGTGGTGACGGCTGCACAACAGTAAGAATGTACTTCATGCCACTGAACTGTATACTTAATAATGGCTGGCTGGGCGTGGTAGCTCATGCCTGTAATCCCAGCACTTTGGGAGGCCGAGGCGGGTGGATCACCTGAGGTCAGGAGTTCAAGACCAGACTGACCAATATGGTGAAACCCCGTCTCTACTAAAAATACAAAAATTAGCCGGGAATGGTGGCGTGCGCCTGTAGTGCCAGCTACTCGGGAGGCTGAAACAGAAGAATTGCCTGAACCTGGGAGGTGGAGGTTGCAATGAGCCCGAGATCATGCCACTGCACACCAGCCTGGCAACAGAGCAAGACTCCGTCTCAAAAAACAAAAAGAAAAAAAAATGGCGACAATGGCTACTTTTATGTTACATATATTTTGCCACAATTTTAAAAAGATCACTCAGGAACTTATAAAAATCCCAATGCCCAGGCCTATTAAGACCATTTCAATCAGAATCTCTGGGGTCAGACCCTGTCATTGGCCTTTTTAAAAAGCTTCCCAGGGGACTGGGCGCGGTGGCTTATGCTTGTAATCCCAGCACTTTGGGAGGCCGAGGCAGGTGATCACCTGAGGTCAGGAGTTCAAGACCAACCTGGCCAACATGGTGAAACCCCATCTCTACTAAAAATAAAATAAAAAAAAATTAGCCAGGCATGGTGGCTCATGCTTGTAGTCCCAGCTACTCTGGAGGCTGAGGCATGAGAATTGCTTGAACCCAGGAGGCAGGGGTTGCAGTGAGCGGAGATCAAGCCACTGCACTCCAGCCTCGGAAACAGAGTGAGACTCGGTCTCAAATAAATAAAAATAAATGAAAAGCTTCCCAAGGAATTGCAATGCCAGGATTGAGAACCACTAGACTAGGTCTTCAAAGCAGCACACACGCTGAGGGACCAAGGGAGTGGTCTATAAAAGGAGAGACACCCTCCTTCCACTCTGACCTCTGCTTCTGGTCCCGGCACCTCTGTCCACTCTTCTGGTCCCTAAGACCAAATTTAAGATATTGGAGCACTCAGGTCCCCGGCTAAACACCACAGCCCTTCTCCTCACTTCTGGCCAGGAATAGTGCATCACATTCTTCACAGGTGGGAGAGATCGTCAGCTCCAGTGAGAAACAAATGTAAAAGAATCAACAAAATGCAAATCAAATTAAATACACTTGTTTTAATCATTAGCAGAACAAGAGCAAGCAGTTACGTGTTGATCACCCCATTTGTAGACAAAGGGGTGGAGGGAGTATTTATAAATGCTTTGAGAAAAAGTTTCTCCTCTTAGTGATAAGGTCCTGGATCACTTACTCCCAGCAGCATCTGAGGCTCCCAAGAGCCATTTCTGTGCCGTCTCATTCCACGAATGTGTGTGGAGCACCTGCTCTGAACCAGCACTGTGCTGGGTACTTGCTGGGAATACAAGATGACCCCAGCTTTCTAGGAGCTAATTGGCTGATAAGCCAAGGCAGGGACATTTGCAGACAGGAGAAAAGTAGACATCGATTTTCATGAATGAGCTATGGATAATCTGGACACCAAAAAATAAACCTTTGCTTCATTACTTGCCT
>NW_012101310.1:1484901-1488611 GCF_000951045.1 Mandrillus leucophaeus | reverse complement strand
CCTGATTTGTCAGACAGTCATTGTGATTACTTACATATCCTGGCTGTCCCTAACTGAAGTGAGGGTCTGTGGCATTTAGGCAGTGTGTCTGATATATTGCAGCTGGATGTGTGCACATGGCCCAAGTACTTGCATGTTTATAGAAAGACTTATAAAACGCCAGAACTCACAAGGAAAGGATGCATTTCCAACTACAGGGTGAAGGTCCCGATGGCAGGCTGACTCCTCTTATATCTCTCAATGATAATGAAATGTGGCACTGGGGAAGGCTTTTCTGCTCTTCCTTATGTAAGCCTTGTTCAGCATGTCCCTTCTGGAGCCAGACCAGGATCTCCACATTGACAATCACGACATCAACCAAATGCTTGGATTCTGGCCATGAATGTGGAATTTCCCTTCTCTTACGCACCTAGATATTCCATGGCGATAGCTTCCATAGCAGGGGCATAGTGTTACCAGTTAACCATT
Organism: Mandrillus leucophaeus; assembly: GCF_000951045.1. NCBI lineage: Eukaryota > Metazoa > Chordata > Mammalia > Primates > Cercopithecidae > Mandrillus > Mandrillus leucophaeus. The sequence goes on along the minus strand of NW_012101310.1, from coordinate 1,488,143 downwards.
TTCACACATGCAATCTGGTCAGAGGTTCACAGCTGCCCTCTGTGGTTGGCGGGACAGGTAATATTTGCCTCCAGGCACATGATATCGGAGGATCTGGCTTTCAGGGTGCCAGGATTCTCACAAACAAGTTGGCTAAAATAGGATTCCACATGACAAATGTGTTTTTTCACTTCCTCGGGTGCTTGCTTCACAGTTTTAGGAACATCCTAGGGTCTGGTTCTCATTCTAGATTAAGCAAGTGTGAAGGGAGTGGGTTCCACAGAACACATGGGTCTTACTTCATATGTCACCGCTGTTTGGCAGTCTCTCCAAAGCTCCACTGATTGCAGGAGGCTGGTGGAACTCTCTAAGCAGTAGGCTCTTGGAAGAGTAAAGGACCCTCCAGAGCAGCAAGAAAAGGAAGCTGTTAGGGCTGATGCCTGTTCTTGCCAATTTCCATGGTGGAGTCTCTAAAATGATCCACCAAATGTAGCTCTCCCAACATCTGCTCACCCGTGCTCTTGCCTCTGCCTGGTGGGATGCAGGGAAACATGGCAGGAGTATTCAGAAGGTGGGAGGTCTCTGCCCACACACAAGCCCTCTAAGTGTGTTTTCTGGCTCAGTCCTGGTACAAAACACCCTGCAGAGTCACCTTGATTCCTCACGTTCCTCAGCAGTGCAGGGTGATGAGCAGAGCGCTAGCTGGCTTCAGGAACAAATCTTCCATGCTGGTAGCTAGTCTCCAGAGATGGCCCCAATGGTTCCTCTTCTTTCTGTGGGCTCAGGCTGCTCTTCACATCAAAAAGTGGACCAAGTTTTCTTGGCCCTCGAATCTGGGATGACCTTGTGACTCCTTTTACCCATACAATGTCGTAAAAGTGACATTCTGGGACTTCTATGCCTATGTCTTAAGAGGGCTGGAGGTTTCTCCTTCCTCCGTCTTAGAATGTTTGCTCTCAGGATGCCCTGAGAGTCCAGCCGCCATGCTGTGAGATATCCAGGATACATGGAGAGGCCACATGGAGGAGAACTGAGGCCCCCTGAGCTATATAGTCTTAGCTGAGGTCCTGTTCAACAGCTAGCATCAATGTCTAGTCATATGAATGAATCATCTTGGATGTGCCACCCCAATTGGGCCTTCAGACGTTTGCAGCCCCAGACAAAAATTACATGTATCAAAAGAACTATCTACCCTGAGCCCAAGCAGCCCAGTCTACTGAATCATTAAAAATATTAAAATGGGGCCAGGTGTGGTGGCTCATGCCTGTAATCCCAGTACTTTGGGAAGCTGAGGTGGGTGAATCACCTAAGGTTGGGAATTCGAGACCAGCCTGACCAACATGGAGAAACCCCATCTCTACTAAAAATACAAAAAAAAAATTAGCTGGTCGTGGTGGCTTATGCCTGTAATCCCAACTACTCGGGAGGCTGAGGCAGGAGAATGGCTTAAACCCAGGAGGCGGAGGTTCGGGTGAGCCAAGATTGCACCACTGCACTCCAGCCTGGGCAACAAGAGCAAAACTCCATCTCAAAATGATGATAATAATAACAGTTACTGTTTTAAGCCATAAAGTTTTGGTGTGGTTTATTACACAGAATCAGATGCCCAACACATCCTCCCAAGGCAGAAGAGTCTGATAGGCTCAGATTCTTTCTCAGAAATCTGCCTCACATAGCTCCACAAAAATAACTGGTCTTTACCTGGCCTTGGGTGAGTGGGATCAGGCGATCACGGGCTCACATTGCCCGACCGTACCCTCAGGAGAAAAAAGTCCACCAAATATTACGACATAACAGCTGCAGAGTTTTTTTTTTCTCCTCTAATTTAGGATTACCTTTTAAAGAAGATTACGGCCAAGGAACACAAAAACCCCAAATTACTAAACCTTATCTTTTGAAATTCCCCAAACGACTGAAATAAATTAAACATCTTTTCATAATGCAAAAAAAATTGCTTATGGATCCTCTGTCTTGATTCAAAGCCACAAAGAATTCAACCGCAACGGGAGGGAAAAACATACTGTCCGACTGCTCATACCACACTTCAGGCTCTGGCTCCTTGGCCTTTGGTGAACATGCGGTGGGGGGACACGTTCTCTCTGCTCTGTGTACAAAATCTCAGCACTTCACCCTGTCTGGTATATTGCTCCAATATATCACACAGCACTTGACCTTTAAGACTGGTATAGGGAACTCGGTGTCTCCTGGTTCTAATCTTCACAAGGTCCCTGAGAGGCACTATGGATAGTGGTTACAGTCAGGGACTTAACCTCTGAATAAAAACCTCATGTCTGATATATGTCAGCATGTGAAAGTCCCCTGAGCCTCAGTTCTTTCATCTTTAAAATAGGTAGAGTAATTTATCCTTCATAGGGATATTATGCGAATCCCATGAGGCTGAAAGTGTTTCATGTTAAATAGATACTTTCCAGTGTACCATTTTAATTCCTTTGCTAGTATTTTAAATACATTTTTAAGGTTATTTTCTTAGTGTTTATTCCAGGGATTACAACATGCATCTTAACACAATCTATTTCATATTAACACTAACCTAATCCTGGTAAAATATAGAAATGTTCTCCTATATATCTCCATTTACTCATTCTTCTCTTGTGATATTCTTGTCATATATATTAGATCTTTGTATGTTATAAACCCAATAATGCAACTTATAGTTATTATTTTATACAATCTTGTATTTTTAAATTATGAGAAAAAAATCTACATACAGCCTTTCAGATTTACCTATGTATCTACCTTTTCCACTGTTTTTTATTTCTTCATGTGGATTTGAGTTGCTGTCTCTTGTGATTCCCTGCTAGCATGAAGTACTTCCTTTGATATTTCTTGAAAGGGGTGTTTGCCAATAATGATTTCTCTCAGTCTTTGTTTTTATGATAATGTCTTTAAAAAAATTTTATTATACTTTAAGTTCTAGGGTGCATGTGCACAACATGCAGGTTTGTTACATATGTATACATGTGCCATGTTGGTGTGCTGCACCCATTAACTCGTCATTTACATTAGGCATATCTCCTAATGCTATCCGTCCCCACTTCCCCACCCCACAACAGGCCCCCATGTGTGATGTTCCCCTTCCTGTGTCTAAGTGTTCTCATTTTCACCTTTGTCTTGAAACATACTTTTGCTGGATTTAGAATTCTTGACTGACAAATTTTTTCTTTCGGCATTCTGAATATTTTATACCTCTGGCTCCTGGCCTCCATTGTTCTGATGAGTAGTCAGCTGTTAATTGTATCATT
>NW_012101310.1:1484326-1484851 GCF_000951045.1 Mandrillus leucophaeus | reverse complement strand
ATTTGCAGACAGGAGAAAAGTAGACATCGATTTTCATGAATGAGCTATGGATAATCTGGACACCAAAAAATAAACCTTTGCTTCATTACTTGCCTAATGCCTTTGCCTCCATCCCCATGCTAAAATCGGGGCTGGACTATGAGTGACACAAGTGGGGCTCCCACTTCAAGTGCAAAATTTAAGGGGGTTCCAAAAGTCCCCGTAGTCAATATAAATAATATTTTAATGCAATTGTTTAAAAATAAAAATTCACATTAGGCTGGGCGTGGCGGCTCACACCTGTAATCCCAACACTTTGGGAGGCCGAGGCGGGCAGATCACGAGGTCAGGAGATGGAGACCATCCTGGCTAACATGGTGAAACCCCATGTCTACTAAAAATACAAAAAATTAGCCGGGCGTGGTGGCGGGAGCCTGTAGTCCCAGCTACTCGGGAGGCTGCGGCAGGAGAATGGCATGAACCCAGGAGGCGGAGCTGGCAGTGAGTTGAGATTGCGCCACTGCACTCCAGCCTGGGCGACAGAGC
>NW_012101310.1:1446534-1483939 GCF_000951045.1 Mandrillus leucophaeus | reverse complement strand
TGACAAATTTTTTCTTTCGGCATTCTGAATATTTTATACCTCTGGCTCCTGGCCTCCATTGTTCTGATGAGTAGTCAGCTGTTAATTGTATCATTGGTCCCTATATGTAATGAATCATTTTTCTCTTGTTGCTTTCAATATTTTCTCTTTATTTTTGGCTTTCTGCAGTTTGTAATGTTTCTAGGCATGAATCTCTTTGTTTTATGCTTTTTGGAGTCCATCGAGCTTCCTGGATGTGTAGATTAACATTTTTCTCCAAATTTGGGAAGTTTTCAATCATTATTTATCCAAATATTTATTCCACCATTTCTATCTTTACTCTCCTTCTGGAACTCTCATATGTGTATGCTGGTATGCTTGATGGCATTCCATAGATCTCTGAAGCTCTATTATTTTTCTTCATTCTTTTTTCTTTCTGTTCCACAGACTGGATAACCTAATTGACCTGTCTTCAAGTTCATGGGTTATTTATACTGCAATCTTAAATCTAAGCTTTCCTAGTAAGATTTTCATATCAGTTATTGTAGTTTTCAACTTCAGAATTTCCATTTGGTTCTTATTTTATAATTGTTCTCTACTGAATTGAGATAATTGAATTCCTTTAATTATTTCAACAACTTTTTATTTAATTATCTGAACATGTTTATAATAGCTTCTTTGAAGTCTTTGTCTGATAAGTCCAATATCTGGACATCCCCCACCCCACCCAGAAAGTTTCTAATGACTGCTTTTTTTTTTTTTTGTCCTGAGTATGGGTCACACTTTTCTGTTTCTTTGCAGATCTCATATATTTGTACAAAACTGGAAGTTTTAGATAATATATTATAATAACTCAGGATTCTGATTCCCCAGTTCCCATCCCTGGAGTGGTGGTGGTTATTTGTTTCGAAAATTGTCTGGACTACTAGTTCTGTGGGATCTGTCTCTTCTGTGGTATATAGCCAGTGATGTCTATGCTCATTTAAAAATTTTTGGTATTTATTTTTAAGTCTGGTCTTCTGATGCTGTTTACAATAACTTAATAATCAGCCAATGATTGATCAGAAGTTGTCTGCAAACACCTCAAGCCCATAAGGCTTCCACACCCTTTGCCAAAGGATCCATGTGTCACTTGGAGAACACATTCAAAGTTCAGTTTAAAGCCTCCCCTGGCTTTTACTTTCCACCAGACCCCCTCATGTTTCCTCTATATGTGTGCAGAAACTCATCTTCAGCCAGAAGTGTGTGAATGTCCTTTCTGGTCCTTCCTGAGTGTGTATGCAACCTTATGCATGTACACAACCTTCCAGTCAACCTGAGAAATATATGGGGGCTCGTCAAGGCCCACTGTGGCTGTCTCATTTCCCAAATCTTCCTGTTAAATTTCTGGCTAGCCCATCAGTATGTTTTTTCACCCCAGAGAGAATGATAACTTCAGGCTTTAACATTGACCTTCCCTGTTCCTTTGTCACCAAGATGACTACTGTATCTGGCAATGCCCAAGGATGGTCCCAAAATGGTTGCTATTGACAATTGTCCAATTTTATCATTGCTTTTTGAGGAAAAGATTTGCTAGAGCCTGTCTCCTTCATCCCAGAAGTCCTGTCCCCACATCAACATTTAAAGATGATTCGTTTTCAAATTACTACTCTATGAAGACCCTGGCTGTGTCTGTGCTGTTAGCGGTAATCTGTGGCATTAGTGGCCTTCACTAATGAGCCACATCTCCCAGCCTTCATGCCTTTGTGCAGGGTCCTCCCCCTTCAATCTAGGCTGGGTCTGTGACTTGCTTTAAACGACAGAATGCAGAAGAAGCATCACTCTGCCAGTTCCAGGCATAGGCATTTAAAATGTCTGGCAGCTCCTGCTTTTATACTCTTGGGAGCCCTGAATTGCCCTATCCTGTGGAGAGAGCACAAGTAGAAAACACATGGCATGTCTAAGGAATGTCATGGACACTGAGAAATGAGGCCTCAGAAATGTGACCCAAATAAAATTAGCCTCAGCTATTTGAGCCACCCAACTTAGGCACCAGTCATGTGAGTGGAGAAGACATCTTGGTAGTTCCAGCCCCAGTAGGCATCACAGAAGCAGAAGTTAGTCACCCCTACTGGGTCCTGCATAGATTCCTAACTCCTAGAATCATGAAAAATAATTTTAAAAAGATTGCCATCTTAAGACACTAAGGAATAGATAATAATTTAAGCAATAGACTAGCAAGAGATTTCCAGGTAACAACCACAGTTGGCCTCTTGTTCCTCGTTTCAGCTCCCACACATCTGTCAAGGTTCAATAGCCTCCTGGTCTGAACTCATTAGTCCCTACCCAATTTGTGTTGCATTCTGTGTACATGTCACCTGAAGCACAGACAATGTTCACTTTGCACAATGCTCTGCAGAGAACCCAGCAAAAATAGGCACTTAATAAAAGGCTTCACATTGACATTCACAGTTAATATGATCATGAGTCACACCAACTATTACCACCCAGGAAAGAGACCATTTCCCTCTTCTTAGTCACTGAATCATGCTGGCAGGATCAACGCAATACCTCCCCATCTGCATGCCCTTCTAATGCCAAGGGCCCTTACTGATAAAGGCTGCTGATGCTACAATTCTATTTTCATCCATGGGCTCCTTAATTCTGACCCTGTTTGGGCCACATGCATTTTGTTTTCTCCAAAGTCAAGTCATCTTGGTTCAGATTCCTACTTACATGAAAGGAGCTCAGTGTCAACTGAATGAAAAGTCGTATAAGTTTTGCAAATCCTTCGACTTGATCATCGGTGATGAAAGAGAAGAGGATCTCATGAACGCCCAATAAAGGAATGAGGACCAGTGTTGATTTTGCCAATCTGTAAATGACAACCAAATAGCAGTCATGAGGGCCACATGGGGAACAGGCAACATTTCCTGCTCTTCTGTGCCATGCCTTTGTTGCAGCTCTTACCATATCGATCATTGTTTCCCAGATGGTCTCCTTGACTACAACATTTAATGCTTCAGGGCCATTGTGGTCTTGTTTACTGTTGTGTTCCTACACTTGATGCATGGCGGATGCTCAGAAAACATGAATTGAATGAATTCCCCCGGATACATGATCATATGTTTGCAACTCTTAATGTTTTGCCTGATGGACAGATTTCCATACAAGTGACTACCACCTTGGGACACTCCACCCCTATACCAGGTTTGTTAAGTTTCCTACTGCCTGGGTAGCAGTTTCCTCTATCTTTCCTTACTCAGGACTTTCAACATCAGTATTTCCAGTATTACCATGAGAAGGGAGAGAAAATGAGTTGCCCAGGGTCACACAGACACTAGGCAGTAAACCTCAGGATGGATGTGGGGCATCTGACCTTCAGTTCCGACCTGCAGACTCCTTTCTGGACTTTGCTATCAGCCCTCATGCTGCCCCTTAACCCTGGTGATAGTGAGGGCTGCAGGAAATGAAAAACTGATCCTCCTCATAAAAAGTGCTGCGGGGAGGTTCGCTGTTGTATATAGTCTACACGAAAAAGACAAACATTCCTTGTGCCACCCACGTGTAAAGTGCACAGCTGGGGCCCAAATGCTGCATACTGGTGGTTCCCAAACGTGGCTAACTATTAAAATTCCTTACAGAGCTCTTAAAATATATACATATAGTTTCCTGGGCCTCAATGTCAACTCCCTGAATCCACACCTCTGGAGGTTGGGTCCTAGGAAGTTAATTTTTTTTAAGAGACAGGGTCTCCCTGTGTCACCCACGCTGGAGTACAGTAGCATGATTCTAGCTCACTGCAGCCTTGAACTCCTGGGCTCAAGCAATCCTCCTGTTTCAGACTCCAGAGTTGCTGGGACTATAGGTGTGCACCACTGTGCCTGGATAATTTTTATTTTATTTTATTATTTTATTTTTATTTTATTTTGTTTTATTTTATAGAGATGAGGTCTTATGTTGTTGCCCAGGCTGGTCTCAAACTCCTAGCCTCAAGTGATATACCACTTCTGCCTCAGTCTCCCGAAGTGTTGGGATTACAGGTGCAAAGCACTGCACCTGGCCGGATGTGGACTTTTTAAGGAACTCCCCCATGGATCCTGAGAAGTAGACAGGTTTGGAAATAACTGCTCTTTACTGTTGAGCTGCTTCTTAATTTAAAACTAACTACATTAGCAGAGATGACTCATATTCGGGGTACGAACAAATCTACTGTCTTATCCACATTGGGAAAGAGGAGCGTAATTGTAATGATTTTTTTTTTTCAGCTTAGGTCACTTCTTGTAAAGTGGCCAGACTAGGAGGAACTTCCCCTCAGATCCCGTGGAATTAAAGGTATAGAAAAACTGGGTGGCATTAGCAATTCATGGGGGAGTTTCTTAAGGAAGGTTTAACTCTGTCCAAGAGCAAGAGCTTACTGTGAATCCTATGTCTGCAAGGGCCATTCAAATGCAACGTTACCAATGAAACAAACAACCTCAACTTTGTGCCCCCAAAGGATCTAAAGCAGTGCAGGAGCCTCCAGGATGGAGGGACTCCACCTGGCCATGTGACTGTGTGAACCAGAGCCTTGACTGTCAGGAAACGCTGATGAGCAGAGAGATGGAATCATGGGCCTTGGCTATGTGGTTCTCTTGAGCTGAGCTCAGATCGACTCCCACTCCAACACCCACCCCTACAGAAGTCACTTCACTAGGCAACATTAATATGGTCCCCATGAGACAACATTTCAAGGGTTTTGTATTTCCAGGAGTGTTTTTAAAGCCCTCTGGCCCAGAGATTACAAAGTGGTGACCACGGATGGTAACTGACCTGCAGACAACTTTTGCTTAGGCCACGGAGCAATGTTTGTTATTGGAGTCATCTTTCAATAATAATATTTCTAGCAAAAGTGTCCAGGTTTCTGGCTTCTTTTGAAAAATGAGGAGAGCTGGCAACACTGGGCTCAAATTCTTGCTTGGCAATCGTTGGTTACAGCCGGGCAATGGCTGTCCCTTTAGAGGGAGTCTGTGGCCTCCAGCCCCCACCCGGCTTGTACTACTCAATTATGTTACTTGTTTGACCCTTGTAAGAGTCTGAATTTGTGACCCTTGCTCTGGGTGGTCTGGGTTTTCACGACACAGACTTCTATGCCTACAAGCAGACCTGTGTCTTAGCATCAGCTTATTCTGATGCCATGTTGCAGTGTTATGGTTTTTTAAATAAACTTTTAATTTTGGAATAATTTTAGATTTACAGAAAATTAGCAAAGGCAGTACAGAGGGTTCCTACGTCTCTTCACTCAGTTTCCCCTAATGTTCACATACTACATAACCGTGCCCATTTGTCAAAACTGAGAAACCAACACGGTACAGTACTAGTAACTAAAGTTCGGAGTTTATGTGGATTTCCCACTACTGTCCTTTTCCTGTTCCCTGATCCCACATTTCGTTTAGTACGGAATGATCTGTAAAGAACAACAATTTTTTAATACAGTTTTGGGTCACTCACCCTTCTGGATGGAGACATGAAGGGATTATCTACCCTTCACCTTATTCTAACTTCTCCTTAGACAAAGTACTATTTGTGTCCCTGTCCAGAAGAAAATCCATAAATAGCAATAGTGGTTTACTCTTACAGACTGTGTTTATGCTCATTTTCATCCATAACCATTTGTTTATTTAAATGGTCCCATTTATTGCAATCATTTAACTATCCAACAAATATTTATTGAGCATCTGCTTATGGCACATGAGTGAATATGGTGGGAAAGAAGGAGTTGTAGTCAAAGGCAGCAGGGTACAGGAAGAGTATCTGGGCCTGAGTTCAAATCTCAGTGTTGCCAATTATTAGTGCTATGACTGTAGGCAAATTATTTAACCTCTCTATCTGTTAGTTTCCTCATCTGTAAAAGGAGGATTATAATAGTAATAGCATCTACCTGACAGGGCTGTCAGAAGGATTAAACAAATAGCATAGGGTAAACCCTCAGAATAAATGGTATCTGACACATGATCAATGATCAATACATTTTAGTTATTATTATTTTTAAAGAAGCCATCCCTGACCTTCAGTTGCTTATAATTTCAATATTTTTTATCAACTTTACTTGAATTTGTAACATTTTTATTCTTTGATTGCTGATGGGGTTCAGAACGTGGTACTTCAAAATATGGCACTTTGACATACTGAGCATTTTAAGCCGAAAGAATTTGAGAAAACTGCAGGAGCAGGAAGGCTCTGTCACCTCCCACCCTTCTCCCCTGAAACAGGTCATGAAACCTAGGAAGGATTTGCTGACCTTCTCCTGAAGCGGATCACAAGGCCCTCATGTGAGAGATGGAGGAAAGGAATGTCCCTATTTCTGAAGACACAATGACACAAGAATCTGTACAAACAGGGCTTGTTAAATTTCCCCCAGTTTATGACCATAAGATCTCCTTTGTTCAATCATACTTCTCCCATGACTGTCCACTTTGCATCAAACCTAGCATAAAAATACGCACATTTGACCATTTCTTTGGGTCGTCCTTTCCCTATGAAGTCTCCTACATCATATAAAACTTACGAAATAAACTTGCATGCTTTTTCTCCTGTTAATTTGTCTTTGTCTAATTTTCAGACCCAGCCAGGGACCCTAAGAGGGTTGAGGAAAAGCTTTTGCTTCCTACCTTGCCTATCAGAAAGTCCTTTCAGAAAGAACTGGGGTTTAACATGTTAAGAAATGCTTGTCGGGCCGGGTGCAGTGGCTCACACCTATAATCCCAGCACTTTGGGAGGCCGAGGTGGGCGAATCACCTGAGGTCGGGAGTTTGAGACCAGCCTGACCAACATGGAGAAACTCTGTCTCTACTAAAAATAAAAAATTAGCCGGGCATGGTGGCGTATGTCTGTAATCCCAACTACTTCAGAGGCTGGGGCAGGAGGATCGCTTGAACCTGGGAGACGGAGGTTGCACTGGGCCAAGATCGTGCCATTGCATTGCAGCATGGGCAACAAGAGTGAAACTCCATCTCAAAAAAAAAAAGAAAAGAAAGAAAGAAATTCTTCTCCTTTATAAATGAATCAAGAGCTCTGCCCAGGTGCATCCCATGGAGAGTTAAGACCCTTTATTGAGGGGAAGAGAGCTGCCTCTGAGAACCACACCTCTGTGGGATCCCATCCTCTGTGGGAACCACAAAGAACAGAGAACTCCAGCCGAGCTGAGGGTCTGCTGAACTCTGTCCGCATTCCTAGGGCATTGCTTACCCTGTTTACAGCCCCAGAGTTCCTCCTTCACACTTGGCTCAGTTCTCTTTCTCCAAGCCAGACAGATGGACCATTTTTTTTATTTCCTTTGCTTGATGGTGGAAGCCCAGGGACAAGGGCTAAGACTACAGAAGGTTCTCCAGCTCCTAGCAACTTGCCTCTTTGGCAGGGCCTAAACGTGTTTAATTTAAACTTTCCTAAAATAAAATCCTGGAGGGAGGCCAGATCAGGGTTACATTCTAAAAGTTCTCAAAATCTTCAAGAGTTGGAGGCAGCCTGTACCTACAAGAGTTTGGATAAAATATGCTGGGCCCTGTCACCCCCTCCTCCTTACCCCACCAGAAGTCTTTAAGGGAAAACAGACGTGGAAGGGGATGAGGAAGAGGAACGACTTTCTGACATGGAAGAGGGCAGTGTGAGCTGAGGAGATGAGGGGTGCCAATGCCCCGCTGGGGTTACAGTGAACAGCCCTCTCCCAGAACTTGAAAATGAGAGAATTAGCACTGCTTTCTAAGAGCACAAGATGCTGCAGGATTTGCCAACCCAGGGAGTTAAATAAGGTGGTTTAGGTGTGTCCTGAGAGATCGGTCCCTGCCTTTTTGCTAATGAATAAGTATTAATCAACTCGATTGCACTCTACACAAAGAACAAGTAAACAGAAAGGTGGCCAACGAAAATGGCAGGGAAAGCACAGAGGGAGGACGTTCTCAGTACCTATCCCACCTTAGTCTGTGGAGGGCACACTGGATCTGGGGAATGAGCCTCCTTCCCAACAGGTAGGTGGCGCTGTGGGCAGGTGGTGATTTTTCAGGCTACCCTCAGGATCCTTCAACAGCAAGACTCTGCTTTGATGACGTGAGTACCAGTAACGTTCCGGTGACTCTCTGGATTCCTGAATCTTCTGGTGTTGCAATTAGGAAATTTTGGGAGGCGCATGGGCCCAAGAAAGGAATACTCCACCCCTACCCCCACCTTCCACAGACATTAAAAATGAACAATGTTCTAGTTTATATACATTGGGAGCTCAGCTGGGGTCCGTCAGCCTCCCAAAGTCTCAGCCACTCAGGAATATAGATGGATTCCTTGTACCATATCCAGGTGGTGGCAAACTCACCAAGGTGAGGCACTTCACTGTGGGAGGACTTTGGGTAGACATATACCCAGGTTCTTCTTTTTTATTATTATTATTAAAAAGGAAAAGGATCTCACTCTGTGGCTCAGGCTAGTCTAGACTCCCAGTCTCACAGGATCCCTTCCCCTTAGGCTCCCAAAGTGCTGGGATTACAGGCATGAGCCACTGCACCCAGTCCCAAGTTCTTCTTGAGCTTTTTCTTTGAATAAAGGCAGGAGAGAGGAAAAAAAGGAATTTCCAAATAGACTGCATATGTCAGGCAGGGTTATTCTTTCTCCCCACAAAGCAGTCACCCTGGATCATCGCTCAGCCAGGAGGGTCTCCCCAGTATCTTGATTTACCCTTTCCCAGACCAATGGCTCCTGGTGGGTGCACACCCTCCAGGGCCATGCCAGACAATCTATTTGATATTGGAAGAAAATATTATAATAGAGGATAATAGGCGTTGTGTATATATTAATTTTTATCTATCCTCTTACATTTTCTTTTTTTTGGTCTATCTTATAATACATATATTAGCTTAGGCAACCACGCATATACATGAGGAGGGACATGCTCAGAATTTCTTTACTGACAGCGACACGTGATCAGAAAAGTTTGAAAACCACTGCCTTGGATAACTCTAGAGGGGACCCTGGAAAAGAGAACATTGAGGCTACATGACGTCCGTAATGGCCCGACCAGAATATTCCATATGTTCTTTCACTAGAACATCTGGCCCAGCAGTCCTCCACGCTGCCTGTGTATCAGAATCTCCTGGGAGACTCTGTAGCAGGGGCATCCAACCTTTTGGCTTCCCTGGGCCACGCTGGAAGAAGAAGAGTTCTCCTGGGCCCCGTGTAAAATAAACTAACACTAACAATAGCTGATGAGCTAAAACAAAACAAAACAAAACAAAACAAAACAAACAAAAACAAAAAAAAAAACGCCATGCATAATTTTTGTGATATCCGCCACCACAGAAAAGCAAAAAAGTCCTTGCATTCTAAGGGTTGGACACGGCTGCTCTGTGAGGTTTTATCCCACACTTACGGAGCCAGAGCACCCAGTGGTAGGGCTCACAAGGCTGCACTTCTGGCCGACTCTCCGGGGATGCTAATGAGCAGCTATGACGAAAAACTATGTAGGGGTTGCTGTGGGTCCTGGGCATGGGGGAGGTACCAGTGGCCCATGGTAGGCTTTGGGGGCACAAAGCAGCAGGGTGTCAGCTCTGAGTCCCCTGGGGGTCAACTGCACCATTTCTGTCTCGCGGAAACACTAGCCTCTGTCCAGTTTCTGGGGCACCCTGGTTTTCCTGGCACCTGTTTATTGAGAGAACTCTCCTCCCTGAACACACCCAGCAGGGAGGACTAGAGCGGGCCTTGAAGCTCCACCTTCAAAGAGTGGTGAGAGAAGCTAAGCCTTTGGGAAGGGGGCCAAAGAGACTGCGTGGCCACTTGGAGCCTCGACTGGAGGCGCCAAGAGAGACAGCGTGGCTCCCTGGAGCCCAGGCCAGGCCAGTTCCCCAGGGCTATGGGTTTCTTGCAAAATGTTTGGACCAAAGCTCCAACTAGCAACTATAGTATGTCTGCCCATTATTGAGCCGGGTATGTTTATCCTTCTAGACCTCCTGGAGGGAGGGTAGAGTGGCCACCCATATTTATAACCACATCTACAGACTACTTGAATCCTCAGAATAAGCAGGAGATGAGTATGCAGTGATACTCCCATTTTTACACACCAGAAAGCAGGCCAAAGGGGCCAAGGCACTTGCCTAAGGCCAGTAGGCAAGTCTAGGGTCATGGCCAGCTCCCTCCCTTCCACCTCCTGCTCCATGCCAACATCCTAGTCCTTAGCGAAGTAGAACGCATGCTCCTCAAATGCAGGGTTTACATCATGTCCACCATTTTTGTTTGTTTGTTGTTTGCTTTTGAGATAGAGTTTTGCTCTTGTCGCCACCCAGGCCAGAGTACAATGGCACTATCTCGGCTTACTGCAACCTCCACCTCCCGGATTCAAGTGATTCTCCTGCCTCAGCCTCCTGAGTAGCTGGGATTACAGGTAGACACCACCACACCCAGCTACTTTTTGTATTTTTAGTAGAGACAGGGTTTTGCCACGTTGGCCAGGCTAGTCTCGAACTCCTGACCTCAGGTGATCTGCCCGCCTTGGCCTCCCAAAGTGCTGGGAATACAGGCGTGAGTCACCATGCCCGGCCTCGTGTCTACCTTTTACTCCAAGCACAGTACCAGGCACATTGTAGGCATCTATTAAATATTTGTCAGATAAAAGGAAAAACTCCCTTCCCAGCACCTGGGTCAGACCTTATAAAGGGGCGAGAAACAGGGCTAGGACCATCTTCACTCGTGCCCACTTCCTCTGGCCTCCCGTGTGGACTGGAATTCCTACTCTTTGAGCTAATCTGTGGGTTAAAACACTCCCATTCCAGAGCCCTGCTGAATGCCACATAGAAAGCAAAGAATAGGCCAGGTGCGGTGGCTTACGCCTGTAATCCCAACACTTTGGGAGCCCAAGGCTGGTGGATCACGAGGTCAGGAGTTCGAGGTCAGCCTGGCCAACATGGTGAAACCCCATCTCTACTAAAAATACAGAAATTAGCTGGACGTGGTGGCAGGTGCCTGTAATCCCAGCTACTCAGGAGACTGAGACAGGAGAACGGCTTGAACCCGGGAGGCGGAGGTTGCAGTGAGCTGAGATCGCGTCACTGCACTCCAGCCTGGGTGACAAGAGCAAGACTCTGTCTAAAAAAAAAAACAAAGTAAAGAATAACTAGGAAAGAGGGAGAAAACTCTTTATCATTCATTCATTTGCTTTTACAACAATGCAGATCTAGTAAATACCTATGATCTGACTTACTAGGAATGAGGACTGCTGTCATCTCAGAAAGAGGAAGGTGAGGTGCAGCGATGACAAGTCACAAATAAAGGATGCCTGTGGAAGGATGTCTTTCCTTAGACCCTAAAAGTTTGTGGTCTCTTTTCTCAAGGTTCTCAAAAACACCCAATAACCTCTTCAAATCCTTCCCCAAGGAAGGCAACGGCCAAACTTCTCTTCATACAAGACTGTCCTTTTCCCACAACCACCCATTCTTAGAAACTTTTTTTTTTTTTTTTTGAGACAGGGTCTCACTCTGTCACCCAGGCTAGAGTGCAGTGGCACAATCATGGCTCACTGCAGCCTCGACCTTCTGGGCTCAAGCAATCCCCTCACCTCAGCCTGGGACTACAGGCATGCACCACGCCTGGCTAACTTTTGTATTTTTGGTAGAAACGGGGTTTCAACATGTTGTCCAGGCTGTTCTCGAACTCATGGCCTCAAGCGATCCTCTTGCCCCAGTCTCCCAAAGTCCTGGGATTACAGGTCTGAGACATCACTCCTGGCCTCTTAGGGGCATTTTAAGTTTTTTGCTGGGGGATGTGAATGCCTTTGACTACTCACCATCCGCTTCATCATCTTAGAAGGTCCTCACCATTGACAAAAGCCTCACTTGATCCTATAGCATCTTTCCAGAACTGCTGTTTCTGATACCCTGGCCTTAGGAGATAAATGTCCTTCCCAAGACATTAGGCAGAACACCCAGAGGACTTACAATAACTTTGGACTGCTGGGGACCAACCTCAAGCCACTCACCTGTATTTATAGTCTCTGAAGCACATTTGATTAGCTTTGAGCTTAGAAATGAGAAGCTTGAGAATTTTCAGGAAGATGAAGAAATTGACCTGGAAAAAAAGCAGAGTTGGGTAAGTAAATGATGAACTCCGCATAGCTGTGAATTTCAAGGTCAGGCTGGGCTCGGCCATCAGTTCCATCAGTTCAATGTAAACCAGGGGCAACGTAGCAGTTAGCTGGCCAGGTAGTAAATGCTTAGCTGTGATCTCCACTGGCCCAAAGGCCATCTGAATCTCCAAAGTCCCAAAGGTCATCTGAACTGAAAGTCTGGAAGGAATTTTAGAAAGTGATTTAGTTTATTATTCTGCCTTAAGGAGGCCCATCATTAAGGCCATCTAGAAAGGCAGGTGGACAGTCACATTATTATTATTACTATTACTGTTATTATTATTATTATTATTAACCATCATTAAGGCCATCTAGAAAGGCAGGTGAACATTCACATTATTACTATTACTGTTATTATTATTAACTAGCACATATTGAGTACTTGAGTACTTAGCACTAAGTACTTAGTACTTAGCACTTAGTACTTAGCACCATGCCAGGCTTTGGGCTAAGAATGGTCCAGGCATTCTTTTTTTTTTCTTTTTTTTTCTTTTTTGAGACGGAGTCTTGCTCTGTCGCCCAGGCTGGAGTGCAGTGGCGTGATCTCCACTCACTGCAAGCTCCGCCTCCCGGGTTCACGCCATTCTCCTGCCTCAGCCTCCCGTGTAGCTGGGACTACAGGTGCCCGCCACTGCGCCCGGCTAATTTTTTTTGTATTTTTAGTAGAGATGGGGTTTCACCGTATTAGCCAGGATGGTCTCCATCTCCTGACCTCGTGATCCGCCCATCTAGGCCTCCCAAAGTGCTGGGATCAGGCATTCTTTTATCTAATTTTTACAACACTCTGCTAAGGTAGCCACAACTATTTTTATCCTCATAATACAATGAGAAAACAGAGGCACAGAGAAATAAGTGTAATTCCCAGGTTGCACGGCTAGTCAGTGACTGAGCCTGTAATTAAACCCAGATTCATCGGATTATAACCCTCCCTTCACTTAAACAGAACGCTAGTCTGCCTCTCTTCTGTAAAGAACTCCATCCGTATTGGTGTCTAACCTGAGATCCTGTTGCCGCTATGGAATTCTCGGACAGCATATGCTCTCTACTCCCTAGAATACATTCCATGACTGTCATGGGCTGGGAAAATCCAGCCCTTCATTGTCAGCCCTTAAAGAAATTTAAAAATACGCCTGCAAATTTCCCCACCGCCCCCCCTCAGGTTTCTCACTCCAGGGGAAGTCAGCCACCATTTTGTGAGGACACTCAAGCAGCCTATTGGCAGATCCACATGGGGTAACTGAGTTCTCAGGCCAAAAACCAGCACCACCCACCACCAGCTGCATGTGTGCGCCCCCTTGGAGCTGATCCTCCAGCCCCAGCCAAGCCTTCAGATGGCTGCACCTCTGGCCGATGTCTTGGCTGCAGCCTCAGGAGAGATCAGGAGCCCCCTGGAAGTGGTGAAAAGCAAGTGGCTGGGTTTGGGTAGAGCTTGGAGAATGAGAAGAGGGTTTGTGAGAAGTGAGACTGGAGAGGGAGGGAGGGTCAGTGTCTGCAGGGTCTTTCACTGCCGTGCTAGGCGAGGAGTTTGGGTTTTCTTCTGAAAGCAATGAAGAGCCGGTAACAGAATTTAAGCAGGCAAGTGACCTGATCAGATTTGTACTACTGCATTTCAGAAAGATAATTTCAGCGGCAGTGTGGAGAATGGATTGGGTGAGGGTAAGGCTGGAGACCAGTTGGGAAGTAGTTTCAGAGTTCCTGGGGGATGGTGATGGAGAGGCGAAGTCAGCAGCAGTCCTGGTGCTTCAGTGATGGAGAGGAAGGGATCAATTTGAAATGATGAAGAAGTATGAGTCAAAAGATCTTTGTTATTGATTGGATGTTTAGTGATGGAGAGGAAGGGATCAATTTGAAATGATGAAGAAGTATGAGTCAAAAGATCTTTGTTATTGATTGGATGTTTAGTGATGGAGAGGAAGGGATCAGTTTGAAATGATGAAGAAGTATGAGTCAAATGATCTTTGTTATTGATTGGATGTGAGGGTATGACCCTGACATTTGGTGGTAGATCTCAAATGTGCGGTACTGCCATTCGCCAATAAAAGAATCACGTCGCGGGAAGGAAGAGCACTGGGTGGAAAGTAGAGGGTGGATGAGGACTCCAGTAGTTTTGAACACAAGAGATGTTCCTAGGCAGTTAGATATTTATGTCTGAATCTCAGCAGAGAGGTCCCAGCCAGAGCATGAAGCCATTGGAGTAGACAAGATTATCCAGGGAGACTGTGTAGCTGGGAGAGAAAGAGGGTTAAGAGAATTGCCCTGTAGTGAAGGCAAAAACGGAGAAAGTGGAGATAGCAAAGGTAATGAAGAAAGAATAGCTAGGGAGGTTAGAATAAATGACACAGAAGGGGCATCCTGGAAGCCTCCGAAAGGATGATTTTAGGAAGGTTTAAATGCTACATAGAACTTAAGCAAAATAAGACTGCATTTAGCTACAAGGAGGTCACTAAGAGAAGCTGCCGTGTAGAGGTGGGATGACAAGACGGATTCCAGTGCTTGCTTTTGTGGATGAAATGGGAAGAGCAGAGGCAGCATAGACAACATTAAAGAGGCTTGGCTGTGAAGGGAAGCAGGGCGTTCAAACAGTAGTTGACAAGGGATACACAATGAGGTAATGTCTCCTTGGTTTTATTTGTAGGGCTGGAAGAGGTTTTTGGTTGCAACCGTTTTTAAGATTAAAAAGACCACGCCGGGCACAATGGCTCACACCTGTAATCCCAGCACTTTGGGAGGCTGAGGTGGGCGGATCATGAGGTCAAGAGTTCGAGATCAGCCTGGTCAATATAGTGAAACCCCATCTGTACTACAAATACAAAAATTAGTCGGGCATGGTGGTGCACGCCTGTAGTCCCAGCTACTCAGGAGGCTGAGGCAGGAGAGTCACTTGAACCAGGGAGGTGGAGGTTGTGGTGAGCCGAGATTGCCCCACTGCACTCCAGCCTGGGCAACAGAGGGAGACTCCATCTCAAAACAAAACAAAACAAAACAAAACAAACAAAACTTAAAAAGACCTAAAAATGGCTTTATGCAATATAGAAAAAACTGACAGAAAGGGTGATAAGGCAACAATTAATGCAACAAAATCTCTACAGACATTGAGTCAGCATAGTACTCATGTCCCTTCCTAGAAATAAAATCCTTTAGCTACATATTGAAATGCAAGCTATAGAATTCAGTATGTGTCAGTTATTATTTGTTTTTATTGTCCTCAGGAGAATCAATGCTCAATGCTAAAAGACTAGAGTTTCAGGCAAGAAGCTAATCCTGAAGCCAGCAGGAATGATGGAGGTTCCCAGACAAAAATAGTTAGGAACAGAGAATTTAAATACAAGCTAAATATAACCAAGTCATGTATTTCTTTTAATGGGATACCTGCCTCTCATCATAAAGAGAAAACGTGTCCTTGGCTTAGTGATTTGTTGAACATAGGCATTTTTCTTACAAAGCAAGCTTAACAGCAGAAAGGCATATATTTCAGCAAATTAATTTCCTTTTTTTTTTTTTTTTTTAAATGGAGTTTCGCTCTGTCGCCCAGGCTGGAGTGCAGTGGCGCGATCTCGGCTCACTGCAAGCTCCACCTCCTGGGTTCACGCCATTCTCTTGCCTCAGCCTCCTGATCAGCTGGAACTACAGGCACCCACCACCACGTCCGGCTAATGTTTTCTATTTTTAGTAGAGATGGGGTTTCACCATGTTAGCTAGGATGGTCTCGATCTCCTGACCTCCTGATCTGCCCACCTCGGCCTCCCAAAGTGCTGGGATTACAGGCGTGAGCCACCACACCCGGCCCTGCAAATTAATTTCAATCAGGACTGTCTACTAGGCAATGAAGGGTTATAATGAGAAGCACGTTGATTCACTGTTCTCTGTGTTTTCCAGAGACCAGACATGAGAAAATGGGCATCAACCCAGGGGCCATACGAAGAAGGCTCTTCCTCACTGCCATAGGATGAAACCCTAGCTGGGGGTGCCATGGAGCCTCTGTTCATTTAGGCTTCCAAGAAGAGAAGAGTCAGCAGGTACTATTGGATGGTGCTGTTCTTCATTTGCACACAAGCAAGAAAGGGGCTGAGTGAGGACCTTTTCCAAGAACCTAGCCAACCCCTCCAGGATTCTGTGACCAGATGGGGGTGGGTACTAAGGACCCAAATATGTAAGGATCTCTGCTAGATTCTGGAAAATACAGATGCATTCCCAGACATCACCAAGATGCATCCTTGGTGACACTTTCTTGGTACCCCAGCTTCTGTGCACAGGTCTGGGTCTACAGGTTGGCAGAGGTGATTGCCAGTATGGCGGGAACTCAGGGGTAGGCCCTCATCTACCCCTAAACTCTTCCATCTACCCCCAAACCCCTCCTCCTCTGGCCTGCTCTGTGGACTAAAATGCTTATCCTGTAGAGCTACTCTTGTGAGTCAAAACACTCTTTCCCCAAAAGCCCTGCTGAAAGGCACACATCCCACTGAAGCTAAGGAATCACTGGGAGAGGAGGAAGGAAGCCCTGTCTTCATTCATTCATTCATTATTCATTCATTCATTCATTCATTTCTGCAACAATGAAGACTTCGGTAATTACCTAGGATCTGGCCTATTATCACCACTTAAAGCAGAAGATGGGCTGTACCAAATGTAAGTTTTGATGGGGTGGGAAAACCCAGAGTACGGCAAGATTCCCACTTGGAGTCTTTAGAAGAGGAGCGAACAGGAGTGAGGAAATGTCTTGGGAAGCCTGAAGTCACAGAAAGCCCCTGGCTTCCTGGTGGGGCAGAGGACCTAAAGAGGGACAAGGCCAGTGAAGATGAAGTTTACCAGTGTATCGGCTTTGCCAAGTTCTGAGGCTACCACGGAAGATTCAACAATAGCAAATGTAGGCTTTTGACTTTATGACTTCATAAAGTCAACAGATGGTTCATTCAATTTGTGAGCTCAAAACAGCCATTTCACTGGGTCTGTTAAGTGCAGGGAGCAGGGTATGCATAGAATGACCTTGTGTAGTGTAATTATTGTGTAAGGCTGTCCTGGAGCAGGACTGATCAAGGCTTTACCAATATTCTACTGAGGGCCAGGGAGGCTAGGCTGTAAGAATATGCCGGGTTTCAAGATGATTCAACTCTAAATGTACACTTCAGATGACAGGTGAAGTAGTGAAGTCTGATACAAAGAAAAGAGGTGGGAATTCTACAATTTCTGTCTGGCAAGAGAAAAGGGCATCTGGATTCTTCAGGTTGCCACATTATGGTCATTTCTGAAACACAGGCAACCTTGTACCGACAAAGCAGTAAATGAAGTTTGTTGACGCATCTGGATTTCCAGCATGTTGTACACTCATGTCAACCCAGATGCTGGTCAGTAAATGCAGACCCAGTCTAGGGGATGGTGGGAAAGATCCAACTATGATAACTAGGGATGCTCACCACAGAGCCAGACCCTGGGATGGGAAACTCTCCTTGGTCCCAGTGCTTTGTTCACCATGCACAGTTGGCTTTTCCTCAGAAGCCTCTGATCCATGTTCCCCAAAATACAGCCCAGGCTCAAATTTGACCAAGTTGAAAGAAAATTGTTAAGTACCTAGAAATGCCAAGTGCTACTAGCTCAGTCTTGATTACTGCTACTCTTTTTCAGTTTAAATAGGATATATGTGGGGGCCAAATAATTATTATTTTTTTAATACAAAAAAGATTTATTTTATTTTATTTTATTTATTATGTCACAGTCTAGTGCAGTGGAGGGAGCTCTGCTCCATACAGTCATTCAGGAATCCAGGTTCCTTCCACATTGTGATTTAAGGAATTCTCTTTTAGAGTTGGGGTTATGTCTACTCAGATCAGTGGAAAATTGTAATATGTGGTCATGTGACCAAAAATGAAGGGAGATACCGGTTCAGTCATAGTCTGATGAGCCTCAGAATTATAACTATTAAATTCTGAGTTCCCAGAGGATAGAAACTCTGAGATAACCTAGCACCCAGCCAAGCCCAGTGAAAGTGCTCAATGAACACTAAAGGAAGATACAAGAGTGGCTGAATGAGATTCCAGTGCTAAGGAAGCTCTATACGGCAGGAGATTTGATTCCATCAGTTTGGGTAAGTCCAGGCTGGGTATCGTTTTAATCCTCCCCAGGTTGTTTTAATGTACAGCTACTGTCTAGTCCATGGTTTTTCAATGTCAGCACTCTTAATATTTGGGGCAGGATAATTATTTGTTCTGGGTGTAGTTCTTTGTGTTGTAGGGTGTTGAGCAGCATCCCTGACCTCCACCCACTAGATGCCAGCAGCAACACTCTCCTCCTACCCCCATCCCTAATTTATGACAATTAAAAATGTCTCCAGACATAGCCAAATGTCCCCAGGGGTCAGAATCTCCTCTGGTTGAAAACCACTGGTCTAATTCAAGACTGATTTTATAGATGAAGAAACAGAGGCCCAGAGAGAACAACTCACTTGGCTAAAGGACACATCACAAGTCAGTCAGAGAGCCCAGACTCCTGACTCCTAGCCTGGCTCTTTCACTTCTTTATGCATGGCCTTTCTTTTCCCTTCCATGTCTGGTGGAACACATACATTCCACTCTCCAGGGAGCCCTAGAACCAATGCACAGAATCCTAGAATCCTAGAGCTGTGCAGGTTGGGAGGGCAGCAGGTTTAGCTCCTTATTGTTCAGGACAGATTATCTTCTTGGAAACTGATAGAGATGAAGATCTAATGCCTTTCTCTGGGGTCTATGTCAGTGTTTTACAAGTTCATGGTTAAATATCTTCCTTGTGACCAAGGGGAATGTTCCTATTTCTCTTCAAGCCCATTTCCTCTTGTCCAAGTCCCTGTAGACACAGACAACGATAGTTAAGCAATGTCCTCTCTAAGAGCTGAGGGTGATTGTGAAAGATTCCCTTCTAGGCATGCCTGTTGAGCTCTTTTAATTGCAGGGTGTTGGGGGGTGGGGGAGAGAAAGATTAATAAAGGACTCAATTTCCAAGGAGAAAGAGAGTTTATCAGCAGACCTCGGGCCATCCAATAGGCACTTGAGGCCTATGTGTGCATGGGAGGAGGGAAACACCACGGTGGATTTGGAGAACTTTAAATGTATCCATACAAGTAGAGCAGAGGGCACTTCTGGTTAGGTGAGTAGAGAGGGAATGACTCTACTCTAAGGAGTTTAGAACGAGATCGGAGGGAAATAGTGACCCATTAAACAGACGAGTAGAACAGAGACATAATCAGATTTTACTCCAAAAAGATCACTCGGGCTGCAACAAGAGGATGGATTGTCAGGAGCAAGAACGAAGAAGAGAGATCAAAAAGGAGGTTTTTGCAGAGGTCTACACAATAACAAACAAACAAAATCACAACGGGCTGAAGAAGAGCAGAGACCAAGGGATTAAGAAGAAGGAAATGGCTTGGAGAGATCTTTGGTAGAAGAATTGACAAGACTTGAAGTCTGAATAGATGTTGCAGGGAGAAGGAGGACAGAAATTAGGAGAACACCAAGCTTTCCAGCTTGGGTGCCTGGGTAGGTGGGTTGTGGAGCCATTTTCTGGGTAGAGTGAGCAGGAAGAGGAGAGGTCTGGATGGGAAGATAAGGAGTCCACCACGAACTAAGGTGAGAGTGGCCATTTCAGTAGAGCTGACCATGACTGGAGTCATAGAAGCAACAGCATGTAAAGGTCATTTTATCCAAAGTGAGAAGATAGAGTATGTTCTCTTGTCCCAGCTAGGAAGCACCAAGGGAAACTAGCACGTGAGTCAGCCAGCCATAGAAGGCCAAAGCAAGGTCCAAAGCAGCTGTCCACTAGGATCATTTTGGGATTTTAAAACTACAGTGGGCCAGGTGTGGTAACTCACGACTGTAATCCCAACACTTTGGGAGGCCGAGACAGGTGGATTGCTTGAGGTCAGGAGTTCAAGACCAGCCTGACCAACATGGTGAAACCCCATCTCTACTAAAAATACAAAAATTAGCCAGGTGTGGTGGTGGACGCCTGTAGTTCCAGCTACTAGGGAGGCTGAGGCACAAGAATCGCTTCAACCCGGGAAGCAGAGGTTGCAGTAAGCCAGGATCTCACTGCTGTACTCCAGCCTGGGCGACAAAGCAAGCCTCTGTAGAAGAAAGAAAAGAAAAGAAAGAAAGAAAAGAAAGAAAAGAAAAGAAAGAAAAGAAAGGAAGGAAGGAAGGAAGGAAGGAAAGAAAAGGAAAAACTACAGTGCCTGGCTACAGTGCCTGGGTCCCACTCCCAGAATTTCTGATGTCATAGGTCTGGGGTACAAGCCACCATGATGTTTCGAACACAGCCAGTTTTGAGAACTCCAGGTGTAGACAAAGAGATTCACAAACTTTAATGTGCATCCAAAGCCTGGGGAGCCTGTTACAATGCAGATTTGGATTCAGTAGGCCTGGGAGATGTGGCCGAAGAACCTGAATTTATAACAAGCACTCAGGTGATGCTGGTGCTATCCGGTCTGAGGACCATCCTCTGAAAAGCAAGGATGTAGCAACATGCTTTTCAACTCAGGCCACTCCTGAGATCAATGAAACATAAATGTCTGGGGGTGGGACTCAGGCAAAAAGAATTTGTAAAGACACCCAGGGGATTCCAAGAGGAACCCAGTTTGAGAATCATTGGTGTACTTTCTAGAAGACTGCAAGTAAACACTAGGGACCCAGCTGGACCATGCCTGAATGCTCTCCTAGGAATGGCTACTGGCCTCCATCCTGCTTTGTTCTGCCTGGTTAGCAAGAACCTTCCAGGGTCCAGAGTGCAGGCCGTGAGTGTCCACTGAATATGTTTATCAAGAACCCACCTTATGCTTGGGCTGGCTGCCAGGATGATCAGAACATGGGGTTTACAGTGGCAGAAAACAGGTTTTAAAGAGACACTTGAAATGGTGTTGGCGAGGGCTGGAGCAGAAGCCTGCACAGGATCTGGGAAGGAACAAAGGAGGGTGTGGCCATTCCTACTTTGTGAGGTGTGCATCCAGGTAGAGCAGTGCAGAGAGACGGATCCCTGATCCAAGACTTGAAAGATGAGGAACAGATCACCAGGTGGAGAAGATGGCGAGGGAAGGAGTTGGAACCACAGGAGAGTCTGAACCAAGGTACTAAGATGCAAAAGAGCCTGCAGCATTCAGTATGGCAGGCATGGGGGCTGGAGGCAGTAAATAGTTTTTGAGCTGCACAGTGTTTGGTTAAAAGTGCCAGCTGTCACCCCTTTGGGCTGAGATCCAGTTTCCATTGACTGGCTCTGTGACTTTAGGCAAGTAATTTCTCATCTCAGTGTGCTCACCAGTAAATAAACCTAAGAATGGCACATCCTCATAGATTGGTTGAGAAGATTACATGAGTTCATACACTCATACACAAAGCACTTACAAATGGAGCTGGCATGCAGAGGTGCTTAATAAACGTTCCTGAGACAGTGGTGGAGGTGTCCAGACAGGACCCCAGCTGGGCAGTGTGGCTGGAGAGAGGCTTGTGGAGGGCGGGGGAATGTGGCAGGGCTAAGCACGCCATGTGTGGGGTGTGTGTGTCCAGACCTCATCTGGGACACTATCAGCTTCAGGTCCAGTGACGGGAGGGAAGATACTGCAGCATTCGTGCCACCTCATAGACTAGAAGTGACACAGGCCTGTTCACACTCTGTTTTCCCACCACTTCTAGGAACATTTTTCCCTCCAGGTCACACCCAGGTCTAGACAGAGAGTTGCCTTCTATTACTGACAAGTTTTGACACTCCCCTATAAAAACTAGCCTTTTCTTTCATGGTACCACGAATGCCAGATTATTTACATAAAATGGCAGAAACAGATCATCCAGCAACGCCTTGGGGAACAGAGTGGGCAGAGAACAACAGTGTTCGACGCCTGGCGGGCACCCAGAGATGATGGTGCTGTGTCTAGGCAGAAAGATTTCTGCCTCCCTCTGGGATCTTGCTAACCCTTCCCAGTGTTTGCTAACTTCCCGCCCCTTCCTGCTAGAATGAGATTTGACAGATCTCATTCTCATACTCTACTATCTAAAGGAATTTTTGACTCTGGGTTGGCCATCCTTTTCCATCCCAAATATTCCGGGCCACTATGATTAAAGGTCCTTCCTCCCTAAGGTCTCAGAGTAGCATCTATGTCTTGATTCTAATCTGCATGACAATTTTGGGTTAATATTAATTGTGTGTTTTCCTCCTCTAAAAGACGTTCCCTTCGTCTCTTCCTCCCTCCTGTGGATGGATATAAGCCGATACCCCTGCTATTCCGGGCTCCTCCATAACTAAAGGCATTGGTATCCACAGGGCCTTGCACACATCTCAGCCCTTCAATACAGGACCACAGAGCTGACTGCAGGTCTCTTTACACAGTTTGAAGACCCAGAGAGAAGGAGGCTTACAACGTAACTCCAAATTGAGGTCCTGAACCAGAGCAAGAAACTTTTAACTTCTCATTCAGCAGAAAATGCTCATAGTTCAGCTTCTCTCTCTCAAGGGATCAGAGAATCTGGGGGACAGGAGTGGGGTGGGGTGGGGGATTTCCCACAGCTGCTAGGGTCAGAGACAAAGAGGTGGATGGAATGGTCCTTACCGTTACACAGAGCAGCATGGGTCCTCGGATGATCCACCAGATTTTCTTATTCCCATTTGTTGTCCAGCACCTAAGGTCAAAGAGCAGGCAAAAGAAGACTTAAAAACAAGAGGAGGTTGAAAGTCAAAGTCTCATGCTGTCTAGAAGAAGGATGCTTGCACTCAAGCCCTACTTCCCACCAATCATTCCCCCGAGGGGTGGGAGCTGCAGAAGAGAGAACTAAAATCCCTTTCTGTTAGCACTGGTACCGTTTACTTTCCTTAACATTAAATTGCTCTTCAGTGGTAACAGCCTAGTGTGTAAATCTTTCCAAAATTTTCCTCCATGTTCATACAAACATAAATTCCTAAATACGTAGTTTTTGTGTGCGTGTGCTATTTGGAGGAAAAAAACGGGATCGCACGATACACGTTTCGGCAATAGGCTTAAAATAGGCTGTTGAGAATCAGTGCCTAAAAGTTCCCATCATAACTAACTTGTTTTTCTTTAAGTAGTCTCATAATATCCTGCAATATAGGTATATTACAGTTTGTTCAATGATTCCCATGTTGACCAGCATTCAGTGGTTTTTTGTTTGTTTGGTTTTTCTAATTTTTTTTTCCCTCACTATGAACAATGCTGCAATAATCATTCTTGTATTTTTGTCCTTACATACCCAGGGCTGCAGCTAACCTACACAGCATCTTTGAGCTAATTTGCATGTGTAACTAAATTAATAAACTAATTGCTATAAGATCTTTATCTTATCTCCCATTCCTAAGAATATTCTAGATGGCCAAAATGAGAAGGGATGGATATTTTCTTTGGTAAAATGATGTAATTATTTGTATTTAGGCATGCCTGGGAATTACTGGCTCATGAAAGAGTAAAACTGGGTAAATTACCTACCCCGTGTTCTCCAGGTGTGCACGGGCAAAACCCCAGGGCACAACAAATAGCACAGGGAAGGCTGGGGAGAAAACACGGGGAAACGTAGTTAGGAGTTGATTGGCCAAACCTGCCTGCCTCACACCACAGCTGATGGGGCTAACCACAGGTGGTTAAAACATCAAACCTAACATCATGGAGTTGTGGACTGTGAGAGCTGGAGAGACCCAGAGTAGCACAGGGCCGATTCATTGTTTTACCACCCGAGAAACCAGGGCCCAGAGAGGGAAAACGACTTGATACTTGTCACAAAGCAGCTGAGAATAAATCCAAGGGTATTAACCCAAATCTCCTGAATGACTGGCCCAGGTTATTTCCTCTGAATCCTGCAGCACCAAATTCTCCAAAGCGTTTATGGAGGTAGGGGGTCCAAATCTGGATACTCTTGGTCGTATTACTTTTAATCAGAAAACCTCTTCTTGAAGACCTGGTATTATGAACTAAATATAGGTGTCCTCCCAAAAGTCATATGTTAAAGCGCTACCCTCGATGCGATGGAACTTGGAGACAGGGTCTTTGGTGGTAAGTTCTTAGGTTTAGCTGAGGTCACAAGGGTGGGGTCCTCATGACAGGATTAGTGCCCTTATAAAAAGAGACCAGAGAGCTTGCTTTCTCTCTCTCCTCACCATATGAGAATACAGGAAGAAGGCAGCTGACTGCAAGACGGGAAGAGAGCCCTCACCAGAACCCAAGCATGCTGAACTTCCCAGCCTGCAGAACCATAAGAAATCAATGTCTGTTGTTTAAACTACACTGGTATTTTGTTTTGACATTCCAAGTAGACTAATACAGTTGGGGACAGGGTAGGAGGAATATCATCAGATTCCACCAGACTCTCTCAATTTTTGAATGTGTCCATTGGGCTGTTGGGCCTATAGCACCTGTGCATATATGCACATTTGTGCACACACACACACACACACACACACCCCCCTCTTCAAGTCTTCCTGTCCTTGAGGATTTATATGTCCCGGAAGCAACCTCCAGTTAGGTTTCTAAGTCCAACTAAAGTCTCTATTGGGCTCCCATATTTTGATGGATCCCCAAGAGAGGAGGCTGGTGGTCAGGTCACTCACCCCAACCTAACAGCAGGTATCTGGGCCACAGCCGCCTCTCAGGAAGCACTGTGGGCTCCAGCAGCGCGTGGAGGTAGAGGCCTTCAACCAGTAGCCATAAGTAATTGGCACCCACAGAGTAGTGCAAGAGAACCTGGACTGAGCGGCAGGAGGTGGACATCTGCAGAAGACAAAACACCTGAGGGTGAGTCCAGGCTCCCCTGCATCTGACTCCAAGTCAGGGGGAGAAGGACCTCCCAGGGACAACCCCTTTTTTTTTTTTTTTTTTTTTGAGATGGAGTCTCACTCTGTCACCAGGCTGGAGTGTAGTGGTGTGATCTTGGCTCACACTGCAACTTCCAGCTCCCTGGTTCAAGTGATTCTCCTGCATCAGCCTCCTGAGTAGCTGGGATTACAGGTGCGTGCCACCACACCCAGCTAATTTTTGTATTTTTTTAGTAGAAATGGTGTTTCACCATGTTGACCAGGATGGTCTTGATCTCCTGACCTTGTGATCCACCTGCCTTGGCCTCCCAAAGTGTTGGGATTACAGGTGTGAGCCACCATGCCCAGCACCCTCCTTCTTTGCTCTGGTCTCTCCCAGACCCTTGCTGACCATTTCAGGGAGGTTGGCAATAATATCAAAATGTGAAGGAAGGAGGGCTTCACGTAGGTTTTCAAGGCCAGCCTCCTCTTTAACGTTCTAGACATTTTCAGACAAACAAAAATGTAGAAAATTCACCATCAGCAATTGCCTTAATGGAAACACTGAAGAGTATGTTCTCTAACCTCAGTTCAATTAAACTAAAATCAATAATTAAAAAATTTTCATGATTGGAAATTAGAAAATAGACTTCTAAGCAATCCATGGATCAAAGAAAAAAAATAAAACAGAAATTAGAAAGTATTTCTTAACCAAATGTAAACAAAATATTGCACGAACTTACAGTATATGGTTAATACCAAACCTTATGTAATAAAACTTATAGCCTTAAGTGCATTTTTTAAAAAAGAAAAAAGCTGAATATCAATTATTTTAAGGATCATGTAAAAAAAAAAAGTTAGAAAAAGCATAGCAAATTAAGCCCAAGAAAGTACATGGGAGGAAATAATAAAAGCAGAAGTTAATGAAATAGAAAACATGAAATAAAGATAATCAACAATGCCGAAAGTTTATTCTTCGAAAAGTCCAATTGAGAAACTTGTTGCCAAGATGATCAAAGCGTAGGAAAAGGAGCAAAGATAAAATTATCAATAACAGGAATGAAAATGACAACACTCTTACAGATCCAATGGACTTGAAAAAGATCTGAAGAGAATATCATGAACAATATTATGCCAATAAATTTGAACAGTTAGATGAAATAGACAAATTCCTAGGAAAACTCATTTACTACAGCTGACAGAAGAAATAGAATCTGGATATAAGATTCATAATTAATCCATAGTTTAAAACCTTCCAGGGCCGGGCGCGGTGGCTCACGCCTGTAATCCCAGCACTTTGGGAGCTCGAGGCAGGCAGATCACAAGGTCAGGAGATCAAGACCATCCTAACATAGTGAAATCCTGTGTCTACTAAAAATACAAAAAATTAGCTGGGTGTGGTGGCAGGCACCTGTAGTCCCAGTTACTCGGGAGGCTGAGGCAGGAGAATGGTGTGAACCTGGGAGGCAGAGCTTGCAGTGAGCTGAGATCATACCACTGCACTCCAGCCTGGGTGACAGAGCAAGACTCCATCTCAAAATAAATAAATAACTTTCCAATAAAGAAACCTCTGGGTCCAAAATGCTTCACTGGCACAATCAATCAAACATTTAAGGAAGAAATAACACTTATCTTTAATAAATTCTTCCAGAGAATAGTGAAAGAGGAAACAAGTTCTAATTTGTTTTAGGAGGATAGCACAAACTTGATCCCCAACCTGACAAAGGCATTACAGGCCAATCTTTCTCATGAATGTCAACAAGGAAATACTCAACAAAACACAGTATTAGCAAACTAAAGACAGCAACTTAGGAGAAAGAAAATAATATGTCAAAACCTAGTTGGATTTATTCCAGGAATGCAAGGTTAGTTTAATAGGTTACTGCATCATTAGCAGGATAAAGGAAAAACCATCTCAATAGATGCAGATTTCAATGTGGAAAAGCATTGCTGCTTTAAGAAAATAGTAAAATTGTCCCTCAATATCCTTGTTTCTAGGATCCCCTGTGGACACCAAAATCCACTGATGCTCAAGTCCCTTCTATAAAATGGTGGAGTATTTGCCTATAACCTATGCACATCCTTTCATATACTTTAAATCATAGCTAGATTGCTTGTAATACTTAATACGATGTAATGCTATGTGAATAGTTGTTATGCTGTATTGTTTAGGGAATAATGACAAGGAATAAAAGTCCGTACATATTCAGTTCAGACACAATCTTCCTTTTTGTTCCCAAAACCTTCTATCCCTAGTTGGTTAAATTCATGAATGCAGAACTCACGGATACAGACAGCCAGCTATAATTGTAAAATGTGTTGATCTAGTCCAATTCTTTTGTTTGCACATGAAGAAATTCCCACCCAAAGACACACAGCAGCCATGGTGAACCCTTCTGCTTGTGGTTTCCTTCACCTGGGCAGGTGGTGGTTTTGTTAAGTCACGTACTGCTTCTCTAGCCAGAAGGTCTTGGAAATCCTCTTATCTCCCCCTGCCCCTCCCTAGTCCCACCTGCCTGCCTTCTGATTCCTAGTAGTGACCCATCAGGTGGGGAGCCCGCTTTAAACAGTGGGGAAGGGCATTACCTCTGACAGATAGGACATCCACCCATTCTCATTGTCAGGCCTCTTGGAGTAAGAGTTGTAGAAGACGACGTCCTTCACCAGTACAGCCAGGGTTCTCAGGATGAAAGAAGCAAACAAGTTCATGTGGATGTAGTTGCGTGTGCAGTGGAGTTTTCTGTGCAAGGAGAAAACCAAATGCCTTCCCTCAGGAAAGAATGGCTCTGACCAACAGGCCTATGCGTTTTATGCCTGTGTATCTCTCACTAAAGACAGAGGGTCATAGTATAGCCTGCAGAGCTGGACTACTGGATTATGTGACCTTAAATCTCTCTGCCTCATTTTCCTCATTTGTAAAATGGGAGTAATAATAGTTATCACTGGCCAGGTGCAGTGACTCATGCCTGTAATCCCAGCACTTTGGGAGGCCGAGACAGGCGGATCATGAGGTCAGGAGATTGAGACCACCCTGGCCAACATGGTGAAACCCTGTCTCTACTAAAAATATAAAAATTAGCTGGGTGTGGTGGCGTGTGCCTGTAATCCCAGCTACTTGGGAGGCTGAGGCAGGAGAATCGCTTGAACCAGGGAGTCAGAGGTTGCAGTGAGCTGAGATCGTGCCACTGCACTCCAGCCTGGTGACAGAGCAAGACTCTGCCTCAAAAAAAAAAAAAATAGCTATCACCTACAAAGCATCTTCAACATGCCAACCGTGTTCCAAATTATTTACATATGCAGCTACTTTTGAGTATCTTACTCCTTACCACCACTGGAGGTATAGGCACCATTATTACCCTGATTTTATAAATGAGAGAATTAAAGCAGAAGGATGAAGTCATCTGTCCAAAGTCCCAGAGCAGCAAGTCGTAGAGCTGAGATTCAGACACAGAAACTCTCAGGTCAAAGTATAGGTCTCCCAGGTTCTTCTGCCTCTGAGAACAAGAGCACTTACCTCCAGGGGTTGTGGGATGAATAAATCCGTTAATCTGTGCACATAAGTAAGTGTCCAGAAAATTGTTAGTGCTCATCACCTCTTCCTTACACACCTGGAGTCTCCTGCAGGCTCTTTGTGTGTGATGTGACATTTATCCTTGCTGTCGCCAGAGGAAAGAACTCTTCCCCCACTGTGCTCCCTGGGCAGCACATACCCTGTCCTATTTTGCTTTAGAGCTATTGTTACATTTTTAATTTCCAAAAAGAACTTGAGGCAGATTCTTCTGTCTTAGGATTTATGCATTCTTCTAACTAGATTGCGGGCTATTTGAGGGCAGTGACTGGACCTCACTTTTCCCCAAGCCTTAGGCAGAACTGACACTTGGTTGTCCCAGGCTTGGCTGAAGTGACTTTCTGCAGGGCTGGGCAGTTATTTTCTCCTGGCTTGGTGCTGGAACTTTGGGACAGGGCATGGAGGAAGGAGGTCACAGATAATCAGTGGGTACAAGTTGCAGAGTTCTCCTGTAGCTCAAGCATGGTTCTCCCAATGGGATAGATGGTCATGACTCTACCCTAGGAGCTCCAGAACATCTCAGGATTGAGCAGTCACATGAGGCCCAACCTAGGGCTAGCAGAACCCAGGTGGAGAGGTGCTCTGGAGCTGGTATCCAGATCTCCTACACTTATGTCAAATGCTCCTTCTGCCACATTATATCCGCTTACATTCCTGAGACAAGAGACAGCTTTGGAGAGCTTTCTAGTGGGTCCATAAATGTCTCACTTGGGTGATTTCTAAAAACATGATTTAGTAAAAGGCACTCAGGCTTTGGAATGCTGAAAGTTTAGGGAGGGAAAGTGCTCAGATCCTGGACTGCCTGCTTGTGATCCTGGCTTCATTACCCACCAGCTGGCGATCTTGGGCAAGTTACTTCATCTCTCCATATTTCAATTAACTCACGTATAAAGTGGGGATAATAATAATGCTAACCTCCTAGGAAAAGAATGAATCCTAATTTGAATTAGGGATGACATTTAAACGACCTAATGCATGTAACGCATTTAGGAGTAAGAACTTAAATTTGATAGCTAATTGGAGTCCCAGGGCCCTGAATTAAAATCCCAACTCTTCCACCCACTTGTTTGCCTTGGGGAAGATTCTTAATCTCTTCTGTAAAAAGAATGCCTCTGATTGAGTTGTGGTGGGAATGGGCTGTGGTGGTAACGGGTGTGATTAGGGATTTACACCAGGGCCGGGCACACAGCAGGTGTCTAATCCAAAGGAGGTAAAGCTATCAGGAGTCTTGGGTTCAAGTTCTAGCTGTGTAGCCAACTGGCTTTATGGCCAGAGACGACTCAATGCCTCTGATTGGGACATTGCCATCCCTTTCTTCCCCTTCATCTGCAGAATGGGAAGGATGGGCCTCATCCTCTCTCAGGTCATTTCCAGCTTTGGTGATTCATGACACATCCAGCCCAGTCTTCCAGCGCCTTCTAGAGGTAGCCAGTGAGCAAATGACACAATACCATAATTCCCCCATTATCCACACTTTTGCTTTCCACTGTTTTAGTTACCTGCGGTCAATCATGGTGCACTGCAGCTCAAAAATATTAAACAAAAAACTTCCAGACATAAATAATTAAATAAATAGTTCATTAGTTTTACATTATGTGCCATTCTGAGTAAAGTGATGAAATCGAACACTGACCAGCTCCATCCCTTGATCATCACAAAAACAAGGGTGAACATAGTGCAATAAGATATTTTGAAAGAGGCCACATTCACATAACTCTTATTATAGTATAGCATTATAATTGTTCTATTTTAATATGGTTATTGTTGTTAATCTCTCACTGTGTCTAATTTATAAATTAAACTTTATCAGAGGTATGTATGTATAGGAAAAAACAGGGGGATAGAACCAAACATAGGGTTGCTTCTATCCTTGGTTTGAACACTATGTTTGGTTCTACCTCTGGTTTCAGGAATCTAATGGAACTCTTAGAACAT
Source organism: Mandrillus leucophaeus (assembly GCF_000951045.1). Lineage (NCBI taxonomy): Eukaryota > Metazoa > Chordata > Mammalia > Primates > Cercopithecidae > Mandrillus > Mandrillus leucophaeus. The sequence continues at coordinate 1,453,598 of NW_012101310.1, read as the reverse complement.
ATCCCTTGTAGATGAAGGAGGGCTACTATACCTGAACACATGTCTGCAGAAGTTCTACTCACCGAAGAAACAAGAGGAGGATGAGAGCCAGGAAGAGGGAGATAAGAGAGACAGAGTATCCCACGGTGTACATCAGCTGCAAGGTTGACAGCAAGGCATAATGATCCACCTAAACACAGAGGAAGAGCAGACATGACCACCAAGTCATGGAACTATGGCCACAACCCCCAGCTCCACACCCAGGGCCACCAAGGGCCTAGGCATGGACTCCCAACATTTTTTAAAACTTTTCCTTCCCAATCCTTGTTGACACCCAAATAGGGTAGTTTAGACTGCTCTCTGGTACATCTCAGAGGCCAAGGAGCCTTAACAAGTGAAGAGCCCACGGTGGGTCTCACCCCTGTGACTGGTCCCACAGCCCAGCACTGATACACCAAGAGCCACAATATCATAAAGGAATTGTGTTCAGAACAAGAGGGTGCCTTGGGAATGAGGACAGGCTCTTTGCCCTTGGGAGCACTGCCCCTAGGGTCTATGGGTCCTTCCTTCTAGAGGACAGGGCCAGATTTCTGTCTGAATATTTTCTTTCTAAAGTAAGTCTTCATAGATGACCTCTTGGAGGAAGACTCAATGAAACATTGCAATATTTTCTCTGAGTCCCAGGTAGCCTGATTGTGAACAGAGGATAATTTACTGGAAATTCTGTTATTAAATGTGATTTTTGTTCTATGTTCATGAGAGATTTTGGTCTGTAGTTTTATTTTCTTGTAATGTGTTTGTCTGGTCTTGGCATCTGTTTAACGATGGCCACATAGCTGAGTTGGGAAGTAGTTCCTCCTTTTCAATTTTCTGGAGAGTTCATGTAGCATTGGCATTATTTTTTCTTTACATATTGGAGTTACATAGGTCCGAAGTTTTCTCTGTGAGAGAGTTTTAACTACAAGGCAATTTTAATAATAGATACAGGACTATTCTGGTTATTTAGTCCATCTTTAGTGAAATTGTGCTTGTTTCGTTTAAAAATTTATCCATTGTATCCAACAGGTAGAAATTATTGATAGAAAGGCATTCATAAAAATCTTTTATTATCCTTTTAATGTCTATAAAGTATCAGTAGTGATGTCCCATCTCTCTTAATGTAATTCATGACCTCTCACTTTCTCTCTCTCTCTGATCTTTAACTCTTTCCCTTTTTCAGGTTCATTTTTCTAGAGGTTTACCAAATTTATTGATCTTCTTAAATAATCAAGTTTGGCTGGTGTGATTCTGTCCTATGCAGCTGTTCCCTGGAGAAGTGATCATTTACCTCTGTCTATCTTCTCTCCCACCTAAGTACATGCCACCATCCCATGAAGGACTCAATGGACTGGACATGAGCCCCCTGAGGCCCCAGAACTATCTTTTCGGTTGTGAACTAAAGAGCGACAAAGATGATCCCTTTAAGGTAGAAAATGATGAAAAGGAACACCACTTATCTTTAAGAACGGTCAGTTTAGAGTCTGGTGCAAAGGATGATTGCACATTGCTGATGCAGAGACAATGGAATACGAAGGCAGTCCAATTAGAGTAACACTGGCAACTTTAAAAATGTCTGTACAGCCAGTGGTTTCTGTTGGGGGCTTTCAAATCACACCACACATGGCCTTACAGTTGAAGCGTGGTTCAGGGCTGATTAGTGGACAGCACTTAGTAGCTGGGGAGGAAGATGCAGAGTCAGCAGATGAAGAGGAGGAGAATGTGAAACCCTTAAGTATAATCTGGAAAGCAATTTGCCCCTGGAGGTGGTAGCAAGATTCCACAGAAAAAATTAAAACTTGTGGCTGATGAAGAAGATGGTGGTGATGAAGATGATGATGCTGAAGAAGATGATGATGATTTTGATGATGAGGAAACTGAAGAAAAAGCACCAGTAAAGAAATCTATGAGATACTCCAGCCAAAAATGCACAAAAATCAAACCAGAATGGAAAAGACTCAAAACCATCAACACCAAGATTAAACAACTAAGTTTGGGTTTTATTTATTTACCTACCATTTTTCTGCCTCCCATTTAATTAAATTCTATTCATACTTTCTAATTCTTTTCTTTTGCTTACTTCGACTTTAATTTGCTGAGGTTTTTTTCCTAGTTTCTTAAGGTGGAAGTTGGGCCACTAACTTGATATTTTTATGATTTCCTAATATAAGAATGCTATAGACTGGATAAAGAAAAGGTGGCACATATACACCATGGAATACTATGCAGCCATAAAAAAGAATGAGGTCATGTCCTTTGCAGGGACATGGATGAAGCCCGAAGCCATCATTCTCAGCAACCTAACACAGTAACAGAAAACCAAACACCACACGCTCTCACCCCTAAGTGGGAGTTAAACAATGAGAACACATGGACACAGGGAAGGGAACGTCACACACGGGGGCCTGTCAGGGGGTGGGGGGCAAGGGGAGGGAGAGCATTAGGATTAATGTAATCAATCATTACTTTATTGGAGATATAGGCATTATTTTATTGGCGATGTGAGGCTAACAAATACCTAAGCATACAGGACTTAAAACCTAGATGACGGGTTGATAGGTACAGCAAACCACCATGGCACATGTATACCTACGTAACAAACTTGCCCGTTCTGCACATGTATCCCAGAACTTAAAGTAAATAATAATGTTATACATTTCTCTCCATGACTGCTTTGGTTGCATCACAAAATTATTGATATATTTTCATTTTTATTTAGTTAAAATATTTACTAATTTATCTTATACTTTTTTACTTGACTTATGGGTTATTTAGAAGTATATTGTTATTTTTAAAAAATATTTGGGGCTTTTTCCAGACATCTTACTGTTACTGATTTCTAATATATTTTGTAGTTTTAAAAACTAAATTTATTTCTCTTTAATATTTTTTAAATGAGATAAAACATGTATCTTTATATGTACGATTTCTAGTGCTCTTCATTCCTTTATGTAGATGAAAATGTCTACGTGGTATGTTTTTTTCTTTCTCTGTTAACATTTTTTGCAGTGGTGGCCTGGAGACAGAACTCTCAGTGCAACCTTTGAGCTCTTCCAGATCAATCCCAACCACGTTTCTCTCTAGAATTATTCTCTATGGACTTCATCAAGATCCCTATAATCTTGTCAACCTCCGGTTGCGCTTGTTTGCCTCTCCTTGAAACTAAATCTTTCCTTCTAAGACCAGCACAAACCTACCCCCTATAAGAAATCCTCCTCAGATGCCTCTCTGCTTACTGTCAACTCTTATTGTCAAAGTACTTGTGGTTTGCTTCACAAATAGGGGTGTCAATTGTATTATTCATTAATGCTTTGCTTACATTTATCTTGTCTCTCCAGACAGACTATGAAACACCTTGAAAGTAAAGAAGTGTTTTGTGCTTCTGCACACAGAGCGGTGTAGTTTCTTTAAACTATTTCTGTGGCACATCAAGACGTTACTGGGTCATTGAGCATGATTTATTTTATTGGAGATATGAGGCTAACACATTTAATTAAATAACCTAATTATTTATTTTTAAAACGTGTTTGTTTTATGCTTTCTAGGAACAAATTAAGGGAAATGTCTTTTTTTTTTTTTTTTTTTCCATCTGTGTCCTAATTAGTTTGGATTTCCAAGAAGCAGATCCTGAGACAGGAATTGGAATGCAGGCAGTTTGCATAGGAAGTGAAAAAAATTGGCTGGGCACGGTGCCTCACGCGCCTGTAATCCCAGCACTTTGGGAAGCCCAGGCAGGCGGATCACCTGAGGTCAGGAGTTCGAGACCACCCTGGCCAACATGGCAAAACCCCGTCTCTACTAAAAATACAAAAATTAGCTGGACATGGTGGCAGGCGCCTGTAATCCCAGCTACTTGGGAGGCTGAGGCAGGAGAATCGCTTGAACCCTGGAGGTGGAGGTTGCAGTGAGCCAAGATTGAGCCATTGCACTCCAGCCTGGGCAAGAGAGAGACTTTGCCTCCAAAAAAAAAAAAAAAAAAACTGAAAAAAATCATTAGTCAGGACAAATAAAGGGTGGGTTATCAAGCCAGCTGCTATCGTGGGAAGCTGGAGCTTAATCCCACCGGGGAAGCTCTGGGAATCCTCAGAGTCAACTAACCCCAAGACCAAGGGAGTTGGTATGGAAACATACCAAATCTTGCCAGCCATTGATTGAAGGTGGCTTCCAAGGCACATTAATTCCATGGCACTTATGACCTGAATTTCAACAAACAAGTAGGCTTCAGGAAACAGAGAACCAGCAAAGAAATGCATGCACTCATGGTGAGAAGTTAAGCAGCTGTGTACTGAATTAATTACGGTGAGGGGATGTGGGCAGGGCGCCAAAAGCACCTGCTACAGTTGGTTTCATTGTACTTCTTTAGAGGATTTTCTTCAACTGTCCTCTACATTAAGGTCTCTAACAAAACCTGGCTACTTTCCTAGAGGCTCCAAAGCATCAGGTCTCCAGCTCACTCTTAGTACCAACAGGTGAACGTTATATCACTTAGACACCCTTATGAGAAACTTCCTAACCAATATGTGATACACACCCAATGAGGAAACAGGTACTCTCGTACATAGCTGAAGGGAGGACAAATGTATAACCCCGATGGCAATATCTAACAAAATTATATATGCATCTACCGTTAATCCAGCGATCCCACTTCTAGAAATCTTCCAAAAGATATACTGCCACAAATAGTAGCCTACACACACATCTGAGGTTTTTCACTGTGGCGTTTTTAGGAATAAAAGATTGGAAATTAGCCGGGTGCGGTGGCTCACGCCTGTAATCCCAGCACTTTGGGAGGCTGAGGTGGGCAGATCACAAGGTCAGGAGATCGAGGCCATCCTGGCTGACACGGTGAAACCCCGTCTCTACTAAAAATACAAAAAATTAGCCGGGTGTGGTGGTGGGTGCCTGTAGTTCCAGCTACTTGGGAGGCTGAGGCAGCAGAATGGCATGAACCTGGGAGGCGGAGCTTGCAGTAAGCCGAGATCACGCCACTGCACTCCGGCCTGGGCAACAGATCAAGACTCTGTCCCCCACCAAAAATATATATATATTGGAAATAACCCAGATGGCCATAGGACAGTGGCTGAACAAACTGGTGGATATGCTAAGTGAAATACTACGCAGCTGTAAAAAAGAGAGATAAATATTTACAGTGCAGAAAAGCTATAAAAGTTTGGGAAAGCAATTGGAAAAAATATTAAATACGGATGAAATAGGCCATGTGATAAAAATCACTGTTAATTTTACTTAGTTGAAATAATGGTAATGTAGTTGTGTAGAATGATGTCCTTAATCTTAGGAGGTACCCAGTGAATTTGGGGGTGAAATCTCATGATGTCTACAAATTAGTTTTAAATATTTCAGAAAGAGAGAAACAGAGAGAAAGCAAATGTGGCAAAATGTTATTACATTTTGAATCTAAATAGTGGGTATATGAGTGTCTACTATATTATTTTAATTTTTCTATATGTTTCAATAGTTCAAAATAAAATGTTGGAAAATATCATATAATCAATGGCTCTATTATAAATTATATTAAAAATTAAAATGTATTAAAATTATATGCCATATATTAAAATTATATACAGATATATCAATTCATATGTATTAATTATGTATTTAAGAATAAAAAGTACTTTTTAAAGGACAACATAAGGCATAATCATTTTCATTCCATTAAACACGATTCCATACTAAGTCATCTAAACACACTTGTTAATGCTTATGCGTGCGCGCGCACACACACACACACACACACACACACACACAAAATCTCCCTTAACAGTGCCATTTAATATGCATAAGGACCCCCAGCATCTCATTAGTTGGAAGAACATAACATATTTTGTTTGCCAAAACTCTGAAGGGCAAAAATTTACTAACACTGGCCTTTTTTGGGCAAAATTTCAACCCTCTATTAGAAACACAGGTAAACATGGCCAGAAGTTGTTTTTTTTTTTTTTGTTAAGTATTTGAATTCTTGGAAATCTGCCATTTGCAGAGGGGAGGAGGCAATGCCCTTGTCCCCACTTTTCCAAAGAGAGAATCTTTCCTTCCTGTCTTTGAAAAAAGTGCAGTTTTCAAACCTTGCTTAGTGCTCCCCATTTGCTGACTTGGGAATGGTGCTACTGTGTCCGCACACTCGTGGTCCTCAACCTTGGCTGCATATTAGAATCATCTGGGGAACTTTGCAACTAGTATTGATAGCTAGGCCCCACCACAGACCAATTGACTCAGAATTTGTGAAACCATTCATGTAGTATTTATTAAGTGCCTACTGTATGCAAAGGCCACTGTGCACCCCAGTACTAGGTCAGAGGTTTAGGGGTGATATTCAAATATGACTATGACTTTGTCGTTGTTCTCAAACAGTTTGCAGCCCAGGAGAAAAAAATATATACACAATTTGCCTAATTCAAGGCCTGCCATTAGCATAACTTTGGTGTGAAAAAAGTCAAATTCTTGAGATAAACCGGATCCAATCCAACTATAGGTGTCCTTCTGATCCCTTTCAGAGGTGTGACCTCTCACACAGTAAAACCGTATAAGGATCACAGAATTCTGTTAACTCAAATCCAGTAGGAAAGTAAGAGGGTTAGAAAGAATTCCCCGAGGACATGGAGGATCCAGTTGAAGGTTTCTCATGTCTGATGCAAGATTAGACATGGAATCTTGCTGTGTTGTGCAGGCCGGTCTCAAACTCCTGGCCTCAAGTAGCCCTCCCATCTCAGCCTCCCAACGCACTGGGATTATAGTTATGAGCCATTGAGCCTTGATGGAAGATTAGGATACACTTAAGGGAGCCAAGGACATGCCAACACCCACGAGGTTCTGAAGGAACAGAGCCCCAGCCAGGTGGCTCCCGTTAGAGCAAATAGCTAGGTTATGAAACGTGTTGAACCTGAATACGATCAGCCTCCTCTAACAGAGGTGAACCTGGGGCTCAACTTGTTGGCAAGAGTGAATACAATCACCCTGGTAGACCCGGTGGTGTGGTCATCCTGGCTTGCAAGAACCGATTGGCAAATTTTCAGGGAACCAGTTGTAAAACA
>NW_012101310.1:1443846-1446049 GCF_000951045.1 Mandrillus leucophaeus | reverse complement strand
TCAAAATTAATCACTTCCTAATTACATTTCTACACGTCCATGTTCAGTGCTACTGGGGTTATTTTTGCTGTTGTATCTGCATGAGGAGAAACATGTCTAACGCTGCGCTACTGTGCATACTCTGTGGTCACACTGGTAGCTTGAAATTGACCATGGGGGGGTCATTAATGCCACTGAAATTGGCAAGTGTTAACAAATCATAGCCTTTCTTTCTTCAGGGGTGGAAGCAGGGAGCCTGTTGTTAACATTTACTAACACACCTGCACCACTGGTATTGATAATCAGAACAAACAAATCTTGGTCTATAGGCAACCATGTCTCCTGAGATGGAAACCCCTCCTTTCTTGGGCCAGGTTGTCTCCTTAGCATGAAAGTTTTTGTTTTGTGTCTCAATCTTGGCAAAGTTTGATCACACCACTATATTTGTGAATGTTTTGTGTTAAATTCATGTATAGTTTTTTCTTATTTTTCCTCAATATTTATTATGAAAATTTTAAACATACACTAAAGTTAAAGAAACTTTATGAAGAACATCTGTATATCCACCAGTTAGAGTCTAACATTAAACTATTTGTTTGTTTTTTGAGACAGAGTCTCGCTCTGTCACCCAGGCTGGAGTGCAGTGGCACAATCATAGCTCCTTACAGTCTCAACCTCCTGGGGTTTAAGTGATCCTCCCACTTCAGCCTCCCAAGTAGCTGGGACTACAGGTGCACACAACCATGCCCAGCTCATTTTTGTATTTTTTTTTTTTTAGAGACGGGATTTTGCCATGTTGCCCAGGCTGGTCTCAAACTCCTGGGCTCCAGCAATCCTCCCACCTCGGCTTCCCAAAGTGCTGGGATTACAGGCCTGAGCCACTGCACCCAGCCTCTAACAAACATTAAACTTTATGTGGTATCGTCACATATCTACCCCTCGGTCTATCCCTCATAGAGCGGTTTTCTAAATTACTTGCACAGTCTATATGTAATTGGTATTATTGAGAAAATACGACATATTAGAGGATCTAATAGGTTAGTATTAAGATTCCAATATGAAATACATCGAAGAATACCTGATTTTCAACTTTAAGTTGAAACCGTGATGAAAACAGTATTGACATACTTAGGAAAATTTGACTCATCATAGAAATTTGATGTATTCAGTGAACTAGAATTATTTAAAAACAAGATTTTCTTGTTATAAGATTTAACATAGTTTAAATGTCTAAAGCATATCAAACGTAATAACGCAGCTTAAAATATAAAAGGATATGTAAATAACTAGTTTGTGTCAACAACAATTAATCGGGGACCTCTACGAAAGTAGCTTTACTTACTAGATGTATAAATAGAATAATAAACTATACAAAATAGAGTTGACCTTAATAACTTAACAAAAAGTTAGGTTTTTGGGTTTTGAAAGTCAAATGAAATATTACACACACACACACACACACACACAAACACACACACATCAATCCAACCAAGTAGCCAATGCAGAAAAGCTACCATCACAGACACCAAAAAAACTCACAATGTCAAGTAAACTATGATCACAGCCTTAGGACTGAACCCGAAAGGCTAGGGAGGGAGAGAAGTGTTTGTAGGGTCCAGGGAAGATACTCCGAAAAGAAAAGAAACGCAATAATCACAACTATCAAAGGCTTACTGTGTGCCAGGAGGTGAATGAATCACTCCACATTCATTACCCTCTGAAACGTCACAATTAGGCCTGCAAAGCGGGTATTTTCAACCCCTTCTTACAGATGCCGGAAGAGAGGCTAGGTGGCACAAGCGACATGGATAGTGTTTCTAAAACTGAACTCCTTGCCTTCCCCATCCCCAGACTTTAAACTATTATATAAAATATCTTTAACGTTTAATGGGAGAATATTTAAATGACTTTAGAAAGCTAAAGAATTCCAACTAAATCATGAAATAAAGCCACAGTTCAGCCTGGGCAATATGGTGAAACCCTGTCTCTACAAAAAATACCAGATGTGGTGGTGTGCACCTGTAGTCCCAGCTACTCAGGGAGGATCACTTGAGCCTGGAAGGTTGAGGCTGCAGTGGGCCATGATCGTGTCACTGCACTCCATCCCAGAGAACAGAGGCAGATTCTATCTCAGGAAAAAAACCACAATTTAGGGGGTGGCGGAGAGTGGGGGTGTTTTACAGGTTCAGATTAGGGCACAGAATTAGGTAGCAAAGAGCAGGTG
>NW_012101310.1:1439660-1443540 GCF_000951045.1 Mandrillus leucophaeus | reverse complement strand
AAAAAAAAAAAAAAAAAAAAAATTATGTAGCAAAATATTGAGAACCCAAAGGGCAAGGCCTCTCCCTGTATCCTTCTTCTCAGGGAGGGGCATTTTTAAGTCTCCTCAAGGGTCCAAGCCAGAAGCCTGCGATCTTGTCCTTGACTCTACCCTCTCACAGCCTCCAGCACCAGCCAGGTCCTACTGTTTTGCTCCTTGGCAAACCTGTGAGTTCACCCTCCCACTTCTTCCACCCCGTGGGCGCTCTCTTCCCATCTGGCCTGAGTTGCTGCCACAGTTCCTGCCTATTCTCCCTGCCTTCTGCCTCCAGCATGGCCCCAGTCTCCAATCTCCATAACTAACCCATGTGTTGACAGGCTCACCCCTCTCCAATCTGCCAAAGCAAACCTGTCAACACATGAGTTAGTAATGTCCCTCCCCTACTTCAACACGCAAAGTCCTAAGTCCTTCACCGGGCACAGGAGGCCTTCATCACCTACCTCTCCTGAGGCTTCCACCTTCACCTGTGTCTTCCTCAGGCCCTACCTCACCTGCCCAGCAGCACTCAAAGTGGCCCCAGAGCCCTGCGTGTTCTTTGCCCCAGGTGCATTTCTCCCTCTTACTCTCTTTCTTCCTATGGCCATCTCCTTCCCGCCCTGCAGAGCAAGGCTTAAGCACTCTTCCTGGTCACCTGTCTACATTAGCTTCCCCCTCCTCCCTGACCCTGGGCATCTGGCACTTCCCTCCCAGCAACGATCACACTGTCCCTATACCTCGCGAGACTCTGAGCTCCCTGGAGGCAGTATCCGCGTGCTATCCCCTGTTTATTCCCAGTGCCTGGTGCAAAAACCTAACCCATCATAGATGTTTCATTACTGTGTGTGGCCTGACCATCTGAACGAAAGAAACCGAGGTGTGGCCGTAGATATCTGTCTGATCCCCAAACACCCGTTCCTCTGCTTTGCACAGCCTGTTGCACTACGCTTTGAAGGAAAGTGAGCAGATGTTGGACAAACAGGAGGTCCTCAGGGAGAAGAGCAAGAGCCCAACGAGAAAGCACGGTGCAGAAGGACCCTGGAAAGAACACACGTGGAGAGAAGTCTGAAGCATGGATTTGTTTGTTCATCCAAAGAACCTTTCCTGGGAAGCCACGGGGACTTGCGGACCAGTTACCATGGTAGACCCTGGCGATAGGGCAGGAATGCCTGCATAGACCGTGCTGACCGTGTATTGGGTTTTCTCCTAAGAAACTGATGTCTGATGACTAAATCCTCACAGTGTCACATGCAGAAAATATGACCCCTGTGGCATGAATGAGGAAGCAGAGGCCCAAGTTGATGAGGCAACTTGCACCAGGTTCACAGCCAGGAAGAGCAGAGTCTGGATATGAATACACAGACGGTTCCCCTGAGCATGCCACAGAGCTGTGGAAAATCCCAGGGATAAGCGACGTTTCGTTACCCCTTTTGGGGGCTCATTAACTTTCTTACTATTTGAAATGCAAATAGGACTGGCTGACCCTAAAGACCCTGTGCCACGCCACTCCCTCGAGGCAGCAAGTCCTCTGTCACCAGTGGATCTACATTGGGGCAAGAGGGCTAGATAACAAATAGGCAACATGTGAGAATTTCAGGGAGGGACAGGCGCCATAAAGGGGTCAAAGTTGTGGGTGGTGGCTTGGGGGGATGTGGTAGGAAAGCAACCACAGAGGGCACCCTCTGGATCAGGTGATCCTGGAAGATCTCTCTTTGAAGGGGACATTTGGACTGAACCCTGGATGGTGAGAAGGAACCGGCTACAGTGGAGCTCAGACAGGTGCTCCAGGACGGGGAACAGCAAGCGCAAATGCCAGGATCGACCCTGGAAGACTGACTTCTCTTAGGATTTTGCAAGTCAGCCTAGTCGTGGAAGAAATTCCACGGCCGCCAAGAGGGTTGCTGCTTTGCAGGACCTTCCTTAGCTTCCCCGGGGAGAGGCGCTGGGAGAAGCCTCTTTGTGTGGCCCCTGGAGCCAGCAGGCCACTGGGGTGTCCCGGAGGAGGGTGGTTTGGACCCAGGATGCCTCCTCACTGAGCTGAGCAAACTCACGTTTTGCTTGAAGCTGTGGTTCTCGGAGCATTCGGAGTCATCCTGCCAAATATCCGTGGCGTTCTCTATCGTCTGCCAAGTCCCCCGAGCCAAACAGTGCCTGTAGGCCCTTCCTGAGCTCTCTGAAAGTAAACAAAGCTCCGGAGGAAAGGTCAGAACGCACAGCCCGTTCCCCTGAGCATGCCACAGAGCTGTGGAAAATCCCAGGGACAAGGGATTTTCACTTCCCCTTTTGGGGGCTCATTAACATCCTCACTGTTTATTTGGGATGGAAGGAAAAACATGGAAGCTTCTCAATTTTGTAACACACCATGGTCTGCTAATGTCTGCTGTGTTTACCCAAAGTCTCTGGAATTCGAACAGCCTCTGGTGACTCAGAGATGTTACAAGCCCTCCAAGGTTCAGCCCAGCTGGGAGACGCCAATCTGGGCTCCCGAAGCTTGCTAGGTGGGGCATCTCTTCCTGAGGCTCATGCCATGAAGAAGAGAAAGTGGTGCACACGTGGCTGACAGACCGGGACTGACGCCGGATGCACCATCCATGCATGAGTGTGTCCTGGGCCTAGCTCTCCTAAACCTCTAAGCTTTCCTGCGTTTTTTTTTGGTTTTTTTGTTTTTTTTGTTTTTTTTTGAGGCGGGGTCTCTCTCTGTCGCCCAGGCTGGAGTGCAGGGGCGCGATCTCAGCTCACTGCAAGCTCCGCCTCCCGGGTTCACGCCATTCTCCTGCCTCAGCCTCCCGAGTAGCTGGGACTACAGGCGTCCGTCGCCACGTCCGGCTAATTTTTTGCAATTTTAGTAGAGACGGGTTTTCACCGTCTTAGCCAGGATAGTCTCGATCTCCTGACCTCGTGATCCACCCACCTCAGCCTCCCAAAGTGCTGGGATTACAGGCATGAGCCACCGCGCCCGGCCACCTTCCTGCGTTTTCATCAGGAACTGGGGATAATAATTACTACCAACTCTCCATGATTTGGGAAGGATTTGGGAAGAAATGAAAGGGTGTGTGAAAACGATGAGAAAAATCCCTGTGCCCAGATAGACTGCCATTGTGACTCAGTCACATCTGTCCCAGAAGGTCCTCCCACCTGGAGGATTAGAGGCTGGGCTTGCAAACGAGAAGTCAAAATCTGTTGGTCCTTCCTAGTCCTGGCCCTGCACCATCATGGGCCAACAGTAACCATCTGCTGAATTTAATGAATGGACAACCAAAGGGTACAGCCCCCTGCTCCCCTGACAGCTTTGCTAGGTAGGGTGTCTAACTGACATCTCCAACAACACACTCCAAACCAAACTCTTTTTCTTCTTTTCAAAATCTGTTCCACCCACCTGTTTTACCACCTCAGTGGATGGCAAACCCATCCTTCCAGTCCCCTGGCCCTAAACCTCAGACTCACCCTCCCCTTCTGTCTCTCATAGCCCTCCTCAGGTCCTCTAGCTAATCTGTCATCCCTGCCTTCTTCTGTACATGGAATCTGACTGCCACTTTCACTTCCTGCTTCCATCCCGTGGACCTATCATCTCTCACTGGGAGATGGGGCTCCTCTGACAGTCCTGCCCCTCACATCCATGGGCAACCCAGCAGTCAGAGCAAGCTGAATAAAATACCAGCCACATAGGCCGGGTGCGGTGGCTCATGCCTGTAACCCTAGCAATTTGGGAGGCCAAGGCGGGCGGGTGGATCATCTGAGGTCAGGAGTTCGAGACCAGCCTGCCCAGTGCGGTGAAACCCCATCTCTACTAAAAATACAAAAAATAAAAAATTGGCCGGGCGCAGTGGCTCAAGCCTGTAATCCCAGCACTTTGGGAGGCCGAGAC